>NC_133621.1:59810197-60110197 GCF_048593235.1 Sminthopsis crassicaudata
ATGAGTAACCGACTGGTGTGGGAGCAGTTTCACTTTTCAAGGTGCACTTTTCTGAAAGACCCCCCAATTTTTGGGATAGTTTTCCGCCCGATCCTTCTGTGGTATCTTTTTTTAGCCTCTTATTTGGGCTGCATCCCAAATTTCCAGTCCAACTCGAAATGAGTTTCTGTGACATCTGTCATTTAAAATTTCCTAACATTTAGAGTTGACCAAAGGTGGAATGGGCTGCCTGGAAAGGTAGTGAGTTCCCTGTCTCGGGAGGTCTTCAAGTAGTGACGAAGATATTGGGGAAAGATATACAGAGGTTTCTTCTGAGGCGATGATTATCCTAAATTGTCTGAGGCCCCACCGCCTCTCTAATTCCATTGTCTTCGAGGTCTAATTATGGCACCCGGATGATTTTTTTCCCCCTCGAAGATGTTCAAATTGGCACTGTACGATGAAAGTGCAGCAACTGGGTGATGGTGGATGAGTGTGTTTGGGTATTTTAAATATACGTATATACTCAATGGAAAGATGAAGTGTTCGAGGGGCCTTGCTCGTTGGCATATTAAATGCAAATAAAGCCAAAAACAAAAACAAAAAAGCAAAATGAGCCACTTATAAATAAAGGACTTTTGGCTACAGCCCCAAGCCTAGTGCCTGCGCGCATAATTAAATATTAGGGTTCAGCAAATAGCACTTGAGCCAGCCACAAATGTGTGACGCCTCGATGCAATTACTTGCGAGTTTCTCATACTTAAAAAAAAAAATACTTGAAGTCTCTTTGATAGCAGCTCAATAGACACCCACGAGACGCTTGTCAAGCCTCCCCCTTCCCGACGTTTCTCTTGCCTCCAGCGCTTTCATCCTGGGCTTGAATTGTGTTGTCAAAGTTTAGAAGGAGGGAGAGGGGGGTGTGTGTTTGGAATAAGAAGAGTGGGGGGAGCTTGAAAAGTCTTGGAAATCGGTATATTTTGCAGGTGTAGAATGTGGCTAATAACCATGCACAGTGCGCGCTCCCCAATGGTGAGAGTATGACAGGGACAGCTGGCTTAGTTTTCAGTGTGAAAACACCCCCTCGGTGGACCAAACACAACGACACTGACCTTTCTGCAGGGGAACCAGAGATGTGCCTTTGACTGAATTAGCCATAAAGACGTCTTGCTATGACTTTTGTTCCCCACGAAAGCAAAGAAATATTGCGTTTAATATGAGAAGTACTGTTCACAGCTTTTCCGTGCCCCTTAAGAAATATTACGGGGCTGATTTACTGGCTTCTCTTCTAGTAGGCTGGCTCTCTCTCAGAGGACCGAGGAGGAGGAGGAGGTGGAAGAAGCACATTCTACGCTATTTGCCTGTTGCCTATTTTCAAAGTTCTCACTCTTTGCAGCAGCATATTTATCAATCTTTTCATCTGACAATACTTTGAAATACATCATTGTCATCCGGGGGTCGGTTGATAGATTATCTGCAGGCACATAGCCCTTTTCCAAGGTCAAGTTGAAGAGTCTTGTTTGCTGTTAACTGGAGTTGTTTAAAAAAAAAAAAAAAAGCCAAACAATGCCTGCCTGTTAACTCTTCCCTTGTTTGTCTAGGAGAATTAGAAAGGAAATTTCCCTGTTGACCACTTCCCTGGACATTTCACACCCCAGAGCTGTGGCGTTTTGCAAACAACTTTGACACTTTAACAAGTGAAATCAACAAGAGGATAGGGAGAGATTTAATCTTAATGTTTGCAGATCGCAAGGCAAGATTGAGGACTAAATCATCTTTCCTCTTCTCCAAAGTCTATGAATTCATCTGCCCCGTGCGTCCTGCTTATAGATACCGCGGTCGATGTAGTTTCAACTTTTGAGAAAAATCTTAAAATTTAAGGAAGCTAAGGCCACTCTCGCAGCTTCCCCAGAGCCTAACCTATATTGCTTTCAGGGATTGTTTAAAATAAATCCAGCGATAAAGCTTTGCATTTTATGGACTTTCATTTATTTATTTATTTATTTTTCAGGAAAAACTGGCTTCACAGTTTCCTCTATATCTGTGATGATTGATATTTTTTATTCAGCCAACTTTTATTTACCTTGCAAAAATGTTCAGGACCAATGTGATAAATTACAGATATGCAAATTTCTTTGAATGGTGTTGTAAGTGTGTCTCGCTGGAGCTGAATAACTCCTTGCAAGTCGGTCTGTGCGCACTCAGGACCCCAGGGAGCTGATCAAAGCACCCATTCTCTTTCATCCCCAGTATTCTCCTCCAAACTATTTCGATACAATATGTTTCCATGATGCACTTAATGTGCTAGGGACATAGAACTCATTACAACCTAGCTAGTTCTGCCGACCTCTTTGTTCAGCGGCATGAAGTCAAAGAAAAAAAAAAAAAAAGTAAAGGCTCTGCCAGTTGCCAGCTTTCTGAAATGCTAAAGCATGCGTCATTTTTCACCAGGTCTCGTCTTGATATCCTCAAAAGACAAACTATGAAACCGGCCTCAGCCCTTTCTGGCATTAATTACACTGCTGTCCAGCCGATCTGTTTTTCCTATTATATGCATTTCTCAGCAGGGATTTTTTTTTTTTTTTTTTTTGCAAGACTAATGCAGCTGCGGGTTAAACTATGAAAGCATTTTTATCACTATGGGAAAAAAAAGCGGAAACTATTGCAAGACACTGAGGAAAACTTTTGAAAGATTTCTCGTTGGTGGAGGAATTAGTTTGGGGACGTTTGGGTAACTTCTCTACATGTGATATTATCCAAGGGCTCCCAGGAGTTTCCCAGCCTCTAGGCTTTTCCTAGAGGGGATGCTCCATGTGGAACATTTCAGTTCCTTTGGTTTCTAAATAAATTTCGAAGATGACCCCTTGAAGGCTACTGTTGCCATTCTGGAATAAACAACCACGTTGCACCTCCAAGTGCTAGCCTGCTTCCTAGGAATTTAGGGCAGGCATAAGGGCAGTGAGAATATAAACTCTGTTTCACTCGTTCGTTTCTTGTAGGGTTGATTGGTTGGTGGAAATGGCTGGCAGCCAGTTCTGGGAAAGATTCCAGACCTGACTCCGATTAACCCTCTCTGGTGAAACTCTGCTGGAAACCAACTCACCAGCAATTGCCATTAATCTACTTACTAATTAAGCCGATTCATTTCTAAAGGAGAAAAATTCCTTTCTTTGGCCAAACTGATGGGAGGAAATTTGAAAGAAGCGCCAAACTGTGTAACTGTAATTCAGCCAAAGACTGCTAAAACAAGGTGTTGATATATAGCAGGAGATTTAAAACTAGTTTCTAGGGCAACAATCCTTTGGAGACGGTGGTATATAGTGCATAGTAGATGAAGCTCGAATAATGCTGGGCTGCGCTGTGCCACCTCATGTACTGGGGTTGAGAATAGCGAGGGCCTTTTCTAGTTAAAGCCTTTGCTTCCTTTTACGCACAGGGCACTTGTCTGTTCCCAGTGTTTTCTGTCTGCGCCAGAGGATTTCGGCTATAAGTGATTGCTATCCGAAATTGATTTCCTGAAGCTTAATGAGGATCTAGTTAGATCTAGTTAATGAGGATCAGCAGAGGGGACTTCTTAAGAGGGTATCCCTGAAGCTAGAGTTTTGGAACGCTCGGTTAGGGAAAGTGGAAGCTGAACATTACGCATGGAGAGCTGCAAAGGAAGAATGGTCCTTCATTCCTCAAATGGGTTGATTAACTCAATACTTATAACCTGGTTTTCAAGAAAAGCAGACGCTGGAGTCTTTCACTTCCCAGCAGGGATCTAATTTTTTGAGAGGGAACATTTAAAGTCAGAATATTCTGTTTCTAAGAGCTATGCGCTCTTAGTTTGGGGGGAAGAGTTTACCGTCAACCTTTCCCTTAACGGAGACTTAGTTCAATAAAGGCAGCTGCCCAGATGTATGATTTGTGTAGCATTATTGGTCAGGCTTTATTCCTGCTTCCAGGGTCTGCTTGGAGGTGGGGCTGACACTTATCTGTGTTCTAGATTACGGAGTGCACCAGACAATTCTAGTTTGGTAAACCTCTTTATTGAAGATCGCTCCTTTGCTCGTAGCCCAGGCCCTAGGGCCCGCAGGGGGATAAGTGTAACAGAGCTAAGGGTTGTGGCAGCCCCTGGAGGATCTGTCCGGCCCAGGGCTTAGCCTGAACACGCATGAAAAAGTTTGAGGAAAGAATATATTGAGGGTTGAAGGGGAGACCCGAAGAGCTTCCTCTTCAACTACAGGAACTCAACCCCCGGGCTTAATCTGGGAGCGGGAAGGGGCAAAGGTTAAACAGTTTATTTGCTAACAGAAAAATTGGTTATCTGGAACTAAGGCAAAGTCAACTCCTTCTCGATGAATTTATCTTCTCCTGGTATTCTGCTTTTTGTCCTTTAAGTTATCATTGCAGTATTGGTTATTATCTGAATTCTATCTCACGGTCTTCCTCTTCTTCTGAAATCACCTCTGTGATAAGACAGAAAATGAAAAAGACATAAAACTTGGTATATCTAGCACCCACTAAGAGGGGCACCAGCCAACTCATCAGTTAAACAGAACCCAGCTCAACTCTAGGTGTTCAATTCCCCAGCCTTCATCCCACTTTGGTCTGTAGCTCTTGCTTAGTTGGAAGAACATAGGATTTGGAATCAGGGGTTTGGGGTTTGAATTCCCAACCTCTGACAGGTACTACTTGGGCAAATCATATAAGGTCATTGGACCTCAGTTTCTTCCTGTCAAATGAGAGGCTCCCAGGTACATGCTTTTTAAAGATTTCTTTCAGCTCTAGCTCCTATCATCCTATATCTGGTAAAAAAAAAAAAAAAAAAAAAAAAAAAAAAAAAAAAAACTCTCAGGAAAAAAAAAGAAAAAAGGTCTTCTCTGGGGAATTGGACTTTTCCCAATTTGACAGTGCAATTTCTTCTAAAACCAGACTTCAGGTATCCTTAGCTGATTTCCTCTGGATCCCTGCTGTCCTAGAGCCTTTGAAATTGACTTTATAGGTGGCTGTGATCAAATCAGTAGGGTCAGTGAGTGACCTTCAACAGTGTTCACTCCCAGGATATGGAGCAGCTGTGGATAGGGGTAGAGCAGTATCACAGAAGAAAAGTGACTTTTTACAAGATTCGGGGCTAATTTTTGCTTCTAAAATCAAGAGATCTAAAATTTTACATTTGTCATTTCTTCTTTGAAACCTGAATGAGGAAGACAGAAAACCAAGTCTCACTAAGTACTGATCCAGCAGATTATCACGGTTTCCCTATTTGGATTCAGTTGGGAAGGGAATATACTGGGTCCTGCCGTCTCCTGCTCTGCCTTGGCAGGGAGGGAATTTTACCTGTTTCATGGATTGTGAGGGGAGCGTTGGGGGTCTGAGGGAGGAAGGCCCAAACATGGGAATCTGATGTTACAGCTTTGAACACGAACAATGGAGCTACTAACTAATCCCAGTGAAATCCAGGAGCGTGGAGAAGGCGACAAAGAGTTGCAGCCTTTGGGCACCGGTAGGTGTCAATATGGTCACTACAGACAGGGCAATGGGAGAGAGAAACACACAGAGCCTGGCTGTCATTCCTAAGCTTAACATGAACAAAGATAAAAAAAAGTGACAAGCTCGGTTTTCACTGGTGGTATGTTCAATGTAGAGTGCTATTGGATGCATCTGAGCCAATTCTAAGAGAAAAGGGGTCTTTCCAACTTTTTCTTAGGTCAAATATCAATATCAGCCCAAGCCATCATGGCATGTTCAAAAAATCCAGTTTTTCATTTGTTTTAAAAAGAAAAAGAGCTCTCCTCTTCCTTAAAGCAATTCTGGCTCCCACTCTAACCACCTGTATATACTTCCTCAAGTGAAAGGTCCAGCTTCCCAGCTGTCTCAAAGTGATATTAAGGATTTTAGAGAGAGGATGGAGCTTGGAAAACCCTAAGACCAAATTGGATTCCTGAGTTTCTTTTAACCTCTGTGAACATTTCAACCACTCTGACAGAGTTCATATATTCCTTTAAACATTTCATGAATACGATTAATATTTTTAAATGAAAATATCCAAGTCAAAATTTAATCTCATGGTAATGCTTAGCCTAAAGCATAATCGTGTATCTATCCTTTGGATTTCATAAAACCATCCACAAAAACATTTCCAGGACCTCTGCTGTCTGTTTGGATTTTAGTGAAAGCACTGTTAGGATAAGAGTGTATGAGACTCAGGGCAGAGTGCAATGTCTAACTGCCAATAAGTGAACATGAAGAGGCTGGGCACTTAATTAACAAATTAAACTTGCTCTATAGTCTGGGAAAAGAATATTCTGCTAGACTTATTGATAAGATTGATGGTCAGAATCATTCAGTGGAAACAACCACTAGGTATGTTCATTTCAATAATGAATCCAGAAACCCCATCCTTCCCAAATATGAGACAAAAACTAAAATAACTTATTCAACAGAAGAATATTAAGACATCACGTAATAAGATTCTGATTTTCTTTAGTTGAAACAACTCTCTTAAATAATTTTAAAAAATAGGATGTAACTATCTTTAGAAGACTAATGACATTTCACAGGTAATGCAATTTGGAAAGAAACACTTCCATGTTTTCTTTTCCAACAATGTGCATTTTTGTAAACTGCTATAAATTGCAATTCAAAAGCACTGATCTCACCATCCCCAACCATTTTTTATACTGATCAAATGAATGCAGATACTCCCACTTGGGAGGGGCGACATGACATTTCACTTGGCAGTTCTAAACAGGTCAGGGACCTTTCACAGACCCTAAGGCAGTGGGAGGGAGCTCTTTACGAAACCGTGTAACCAAATCAAACCAATGGTTACCCCTTTTCAATACCATTGGAACCGTCTGCACAATGCCATTCACATAGCGGCACAGAAACTGAAAGGATGGTCAGCCAATGGGAATGTCTTTTCTTTTGTTTAAACTTACAGAGCTCCAAATCTAATACTTGGGAGGAAAATAATGAAATTTGTTATGACCTCCTCCAAACAACTAGAAGCAACAAGCTGCCTTCATATGGATGGGCAGGGGCATCCCCAGAACTGTACATTTGTATGGCTATCTGTGCACATGTATGTATGTATATGTATGTATATTTATTGGAGATGTAGCTTTGTTCCAAGCCATAGGCACAAAGACACAACATGGCTGCCCTGGAGATGACCTATTGCTTTCAAGTTGCTTGAACACATCAGAATTTCCATTGTTAAGGTTGATTAATTGAAACTGATAAGTTACCATGAATAAAGATTGTTTTTCTGTTTAATGTGGTGGGCCTGATTTGGTAAATGCTTCATTCATGTAGCTTTGCAGTGCAGCATATGGGCCAGATTCATTCAGTATCACAAACATATACCATTTAGTATGCTTGTATGGTCACAACCAAAAGGCCTTTCTATTTTAATGACAAAGTTTGAATGAAAAATTCCATTTAAAGAGTCACTAGTAACATTAGGGGTGATTTTGTAATTTATGCAAAGATTTTCTGTCTCTGAGTTGCTGAGAATAATTTAGAGGGTATTGAACTTAAATTCAGTTTAGGAAAAAAAAAAAAAGAAAATGTAGCAAAATTACCCGTTAAGAGTTTTGATCTTTTTAAAGATTTTTTTTAAAAAAGTATCTCTAAAATGTTTACTGACACATATGAAGAGAATACATTTTACAGTCTGGTGCCACCTTGTGTCACCTACCACTGATAAAGTTATCACTAGTGTTTCAATCAGAGGCTGTCAATACTGTTTCATATTCTCATGTGGAAAGCAGCTCTGGGATTGTTTAGTAAATAAACAGGCAAATTTCTCCATTTTGTTTTTTTAACGAGTGAAATCAGGAGAAAGTTTTCAAAATCCTTTAACTCTGGAGTTGGCTTGTGGTGCTGCTGAAATTTGCTATAATTTTATTCATTCCTGGGGTTTTGTTTTTGTTTTTCTTCACTAACTAAACTCTTCAATTTCTTTTCCCCCAGGGAGTGCTAATGACACATATCAAAGTCAATGTCACATGAGTAAAAACTACAGTCCATTTTAAAATCCCAAATAGGAATTCTCACTTTTTGTTTATATTGTTTTACTTTTTTCTTTTTTTTACATTGTTTAGGGTCTTTGTCTTTTGGCTCTACCTCCATGCAAAGAGAAGTAGTAATTATGAATCTGAAAGACAAACCTCTTTCTTCTTTTGTGATATACAAATGATCTAAAGAAACAAACTGTCAAAGATTAACTCACCCTACTGAATGCTTGATATTTTAGCAAAGAAAGTCTCTCTTCCTTCATGTCTAAGAAACAGTTCAAGTTCATCCAACACTTCTCAATTAAATTAACTGAGTAATCTCAGTTCAAACTCTTGTGGAGAGTAATAAACCAAATTGGTCACAGTTGACCACAGTTAGCATGTGTTTAATAAAGGACTGGATATCCTTTGGAAAGCTCATCTGTGCACCATTACTCTGTGAACTTTTCTTGTAGTTTAAAATAATACTCAGTGCCTAATTTTGTCTGAAAAAGCAACTTTCTTTGGATTCTTCTAAAATTAATTTCCTTTTTGGACCAGAAGAAAGATCATTGATGAGAAAGTTACTAAATGGCTTTTGATATAATTGGGGGCCCAACCCAAACTTTTTTTTGGTAAAACATAAGAAGTTACTTAATTTTAACAGATGGACTGTACATTGTGCCTTTCCTGAATGAAGGAAGCCATTCTTTACTCATGTAATGGACTGTGAGATTCTAGGACGTATACTTACTAGTAGGACAGAAATAAATGCATTTTGGATTTATTTAAAAAGTATATATTCAGGACATACTTTTGAAAGGGATTTCTATTCTTATTTATGAAAACTTATATAGGTATGAAAATAAAGAAACCATTATTTTTCAAGCTCTTGAACTCAGTAAAAAAGGTTATGAAAGTAAGAAGCAATTAAAGGTTATCAATTTAAATTCTTAGTTTAACCATTCACTGCCATTATTTGTGTTATCTACCTTTTATGGATAACTTTGAAGGCAGCCTCTGCCTTCATATAAATGTCATATTCATATAATTTCATATAATTTGGTACTTGTAGATAGCGAAAATTTAGCAAAGTGGTTGTTATAGTTTTAATTTGTGTGTTAAGATGTAGGTAATAAAATTCTTTCAAGAAATTTCTTCTTTCTTTCCTTCCTTCCTTTTTTATTTTTATTTTTTTCTTCCTTTTTTCTTCTTCCTTCCTTTCTTAAGATGTAGGTAATAAGATTATTTTAAGAAATTTCTTCTTTTCTTTCTTTCTCTTTCTTCCTTTCTTTATATTTGTTCTTTCTCTCTTTCTTCACCTTGTCTTTGTTCTAGACTGATAGTTGAACCAATTTTGAGTTGCTGTGGATGACACAAAATGGTTCTATACTGGTCCCCAGCACACTTACATTAGAACAATGTCAACAGTGCATAGAACTATGTAGAACTTTACCGAAGGTAGGAAACTTTTCTTTTGATTTTGCATTTTCCATGATCCTGGAGAAGACTTCCTATTATCTACCTCATGTGATGTAAAATCTGGTGGATCTCTACTGTTATCTCCGTAGTTTAAGGTCTTATTCTGGGAATTACAATGAAATCAGTACTACCATTGCCTCTGGAAAGGAAATATCTGTTCAGCCAGCTATATTGTAAAATGAATTAGAGAGCTGGCACCAGAATCAATCAGTAAGACCTAAATTCAAATCCAGCCTCAGACATATGCTGTGTCAACTTAGGTAAGTCATTTAACCTCTCTCTGCCATAGATGAGGAAACTAAACACTCACTTCAAAGAGTTGTAGTGAGCTTTATATGAGATCATATTTGTAAAGCATTTAGGACCTTGCCTGGCACAAAGTAGGCACTTTATAAATGCTTGTTCCCTTCTCCACTTTCCCCTTCCTCTCTGAAATTTCTCAGACCTGGATATCCTTCCCTGGTCACCCACCATGTAAATGTAAGCTTTCTGAAGGCAGAGGCAGCTTCTCCGGTTTTTGTTGTCTTTATTGTAGTGTAGTATGAAAAACACTTAATAAGTGCTTTTCCATTCATTTATTCATTATAACATATGCCCCGAAGACTCTTTGTCTTGAAGAGACTTCAAGGTAGCATAGAAAAAAAACCTGTTGATTGATTAATGAGTCTTTTGGGTTATTATGTTGAATAATGAGTTCATTGAGTTATGTTAAGGGACCATTCCTCATTTTTCATGTATATATTGTGACCGATCACTATTTACTTCCACAAAACATCTCTTAGCAGCAATACTAAGCTGGACAATCTTTTTTTTTGCCTTGTAAAACATGCTATTTCTTTTTTTTGATTATTATATATATATATTTATAATATTATCCCTTGTATTCATTTTTCCAAATTATCTCCCCCCTCCCTCTATTCCCTCCCCCTGATGACAGGCAATCCCATACATTTTACATGTGTTACAATATAACCTAGATACAATACATGTGTGTGAATACCATTTTCTTGTTTCACAATAAGCATTAGATTCCGAAGGTACATGCAACCTGGGTAGATAGACAGTAGTGCTAACAATTTACATTCACTTCCCAGTGTTTCTTCTCTGGGTGTAGCTACCTCTGTCCATCATTGATCAAATGGAAGTGAGTTGGCTCTTCTTTATGTTGAAGATTTCCACTTCCATCAGAATACATCCCAATACAGTATTGTTGTTGAAGTGTACAGTGATCCCCTAGTTCTGCTCATTTCACTCAGCATCAGTTGATTTAAGTCTCTCCATGCCTTTCTGTATTCCTCCTGCTGCTCATTTCTTACAGAGCAATAATATTCCATAACCTTCATATACCATAATTTACCCAACCATTCTCCAACTGATGGACATCCATTCATCTTCCAGTTTCTAGCTACAACAAAAAGAGCTGCCACAAACATTTTGGCACATATATGTCTCTTTCCCCTCTTTAGTATTTCTTTGGGATATAAGCCCAGTAGTAGCACTGCTGGGTCAAAGGGTATGCACAAAAACATGCTATTTCTTAAAGTGACTGTGGCCTTATTCCGGACACTAAGTAAATGCTTTAGATGATAATCATGGGAGCAGTAATGACCTCCTTTCCATTGGAAAATGTATTGAGATGAGGCAAGATAAGCTTCTTCATAGATGTAGCCTATTGATACTCAATCCTGAATCTCTGATCTGGAAAATGCCACATCATTTTATTCTCTTCATTTTTCTGCCCTTGAGGATCACAGATTCAGACCTGGAAGAGAGCTCAGGGGTAATCTAATCAAACTTTAAGAGGAAGGAAATGACTTCTTCAAGATCATACAAAAGGCAGGATTCAAACTCAGGTCTTTCTCAATTCTAAAGTTAGCACTCTAGTCACTATGCTGCAGAGCCTCCCTTTGTCTTATGGATCATAAAGGCATTCTCTAAGGTTCTGTTCTTAGCCAATTTCTCTAAGCTGCTTTATCACTTCTCAGATATTCAGCTATGATCTGTATTTTTCATTTCATTCCAACAAATATTAATTCAGTCCCTTTTATATGTAGAGCCCTGTTATCAGAATGGGGATACAAAAAGGAATATGATATGATAGTCTTCTCCAAGGAGCTTACAGTCTAGGAGAGGGTGTGTGACATACACACAAATAGCTGTATCACAACTTATAATATGGTAGCTAGGGAGGAGAGATTAGATACGGTGATGGGAGAGCTTCTAGGAGGAGAGAGAATCATTTCGAACTGAGGAGGATGGGGCAATCTTCATGGATGAAACGGCATCTGAATGATCCTTAGAAAAGATTTCAACAACATTTCAGTGACATATTTCATTCTAAGTAAGGAGAACAATATTCATAAGTTCACAGAGATGGAAGGCAACAAGGAATAAATACTTAGTTTTATAAAGAAGAGAAAAGGTCTATGTGACAATGTCTTGAAGTATATCCATACTTTGAAGAGAAAAGGATAATGAGGAATCACTGAGGGATTGACAGAGAAATAGGAGAACAAAAAGCAGCATCATGTGGAAGCCAGGAGTTGAGAAAGCATAAAAGAGAAGCTTCTATCTTTTTCCTAAAACTCATTTTTCCTGACAGTGTCATTACTAATCACTTAGGCTGGCATTCAAGGCTTTCCACAGCTTCATACTTCTCTACTTTTCAAGCTTTCTTTCAAAATTGTTTGCTGTAGAATAGATTGAAAAGGTTGACAGGACCAAACGCTGCAAACAAATCAAGGAGAATAAAAAAAAAGAAAAAAAAACAGAAAATAAAGTCTATTGAATTTGACCACAAGGAGGTCAATCATGTACCTTTGAGGGAGCAGTTTTGGTGGCCAGAGGCAAACTTCAGGGGTTGCAGAGAAAGAGTGGGGTACTAAGGAAATACAATCAATAAACTAAGATTCTTCTTTTTAGAAGTTTGGCACATTAGGTCACTTCAATCTCAATAATATTGAAAGTGGGATCACATATTGAAGGTAGTAATAGTGGTAGCCAAAGTATTTAGAAGTAGATAGTAAAATTTTATTCAATTTTTGCATTGCCTTAAAATTCCTGGCACAGTGCTTATGAAATATGTTTAGTTTACCTTTAGGACTTTAAAAAAATCACAACCCATTTTCTACACCAACAAATTCATACATGCTTTTGCAATGATTATTTCCTTTTTTAAAAAGCTTAGCACTCTACCAAATGGTTTTGTTTGTAATTTTCTCGTTACTGAATTGATGGCAGTTGAATCTTGCTAATCCCTATTTTATGGATCAAAAAATCTTCATATTCCAAATTTGGTGGTCTGCCCAATCCAAATGAATTCTATTATGCTACAGCACAAGTCCAATTCCCATTTCCTAACTCTTTTGTACAAGTCCTCAAGGTGACCCTGCTGACTTTTTAACGCTTTGGATTGTGAAAGGCTTTCATTCACAGTATCTTGCCATAAGTCTTCCTTGTCACCAACTACGTTTATTTGTGAGATTCCTTTCTTACAAACATCTGGAGTTTAGGGGTGCAATCTGAGGTTACTGAATACAGAGAAGCCGGAGAACCACTGGTGACAAGCTTGTGATTCTGATTTGACATTATGGTCTAATTAGTTCAACTACTTGACTAAAATCCAAAACAGTCCAAGTGAAACAGTCCATGTTTCACTTGGTAATCTTAAATCTTCCTTACAGGTGGTGCTCAGTATGCCTTCTATAATACTCTTTCTTCCACTTAAGTCATTGCCGGTCAAATGCAGCAGACTACATGATTTTTATCTATTGAATTCTAAACATTAAGGTTTGGTTTTCTTGTTTTTTGTTTTTTGTTTTTTTGGGGGGGGGTTGGTTAATAATAGATCATGAGAAATTAGCCAAGTAGACCCTTGATTTCTATAATAATTTACCAAATATAATAATCCTCATTCTTCTTGACATCCCTGAAGCTTTGGACACCATCCTTCTCTTTGATACTCTCCAGGTTTTAGAGACACCACTTTCCTTGGTTTTCCTTTCATCTGTCTGAGTCTCAATCTCTTTTGTTGAATCCTCATCCATGTTTCACTTGGTAATCTTAAGTGTCCCTTACAGGTGGTGCTCAGTATGCCTTCTATAATACTCTTTCATTTCATTTTCTGGTAGCAAATGAGCTACTACAGAAGGAAGAATAATGATTTTAAGACACCAGACTGATGCTTAGGGCACCTACTGTGGTATTACTGAAATATAAAAAGGTAAAAATGTATCTTGGAGATCATTTCCTTATGATGACCTATAATCATTAAGTCGTTGCTGGTCAAATGCAGCAGACTACATGACTATCACTCCATGTGATGTGGAGTCCTGAATCCTTCCACTTCTCTTTGGGTTACCTGCTGTGATGATTCTTCTGAGGGAGAGACATTCATGGCCAGATAGCATCATTCACACAACAGCAGTGCTATCAAAGATGGGTGTTTGTAACAGCAAGAAGGATGAGAGCATTAAAAGTCCTGCATGTACTTGGAAGAAAATTCCCTTTACATGCCCAGAATAGAGGCAGTGAGCCGGTGTGGTGGATAGAGCATTAAGTCTGAAATCAGGAGAACCTGAGTGCAACAATAACTTCAGATACTTCCTGTTTGAACCTGGGCAAATCACTTAGCCTGTCTGTTTCAGATTCTTCTGTAAAATGGAGATGATAATAGCATTTACTTTCCAGGGGTATTGTGAAGTTCAAATGAGATTTTTAAAAAAGTGCTTAGCATAGTTTCTACGATGTTAATAAATGCTTATTTCCTTCTTTATA
Source organism: Sminthopsis crassicaudata (assembly GCF_048593235.1). Taxonomy (NCBI): domain Eukaryota; kingdom Metazoa; phylum Chordata; class Mammalia; order Dasyuromorphia; family Dasyuridae; genus Sminthopsis; species Sminthopsis crassicaudata. The sequence goes on from NC_133621.1 coordinate 59,824,417, forward strand.
CATAATGATTTTTAAATCCTTGTAAGTTAATGACAGAATGGAAAGCAGAAAAAAACTGCAGAAAATACTAAAAATAAAAGTGAATGTCAATTAATTTTGGATTCTAAAACAACAATGGAATATAATCCCCAGTTAATTCCTGGCATTTAATATACATATCATGCATACATAAGGAACACATATACACAATGTTCAGATGGAGTGGTCATTTCATATATCTATACACACATGTATGTCTAGGGAAGCAATGTAGGAAACAGAATCCCATGAATTCTTCTAATTGAGTTGGATTTACTAAAACACTGTAAAGACATATCTACTACATGCTTCAGGAATTGATAAGCTAGCTCCGGAGAGCAGCTGATATATGTGAAAAGATTGCATTAACACTTAGATGTAGAATTTAGCCAACTTTCTCTTGATTACTTCTGATCATTCAATGTTTATGCACTAGATGGATACTTTTCCATTCTTAAATAGTGATTTTTTTGGTGTGTGAAAGTTTTATCAATGATAGTATCCCAAGCCTTTATCTGCAACCTCTCCTTATACTCAGTAACAAGTTCGATATACTCTTGGGAAGGAAACCAATTTCATTTCCAGAATAAGCTTTTCAGGTTGCATTTACTGTTCAGAGGTAGGCCTTTAGAAGTTATTTTTTTTAATTCTTTTTGCAATTTTTCTTTCGGGATTAAAAGAACAATGTAATCTAGCCACTTAATGGGTGCCACTCTTGTGCATCAGATACTTGTGTTTGAGTTTTCTTTTGCTGACAGGGCCCGCAAAGAGGCACTGTTACTTTGAGGTTTTATCTATGAGATTCATGTCTTTTGTGCTCATTAAGAACATTTCCAAAGATTACAAAGTCAATATCCCCCAATTACTGGGCTGTGAGAAAGGTCTTCTTGAGTACATAAAATTAGTCACAGTGCACATTATACAATGGGAGGCTTAGATGCCAAATTTTATCACTGTGAAATAGCAAACAAAATTAATAAAGTTACAACAGTCTTCCTTAGGCTGTGACTTTTTTGCAATTCTGCTCCAAAATGCTTTGAAAATTTACAGACAGTGCTCCTTTTCATCTAGTCATTTCACAGAATTAATAAGGCTATATCTTGCTTTGAATCTTCATCTGTTTTTAACACCTATACTCATTCTCTTAGAGTTTTAGGTGTAAAAGGTACAATGTGTGAAAAAAAATAATTTTTACTGTTGAAAAAGCAGGCATACAACAAAAATCATAGTTTTATTTTATTCTCTATGTTCTGATAATACCCAGTCTTCTTTTCCCTAATGTTCATTTCATTTTCTGGTAGCAAATGAGCTACTACAGAAGGAAGAATAATGATTTTAAGACACCAGACTGATGCTTAGGACATTACTGTGGTATTAGTGTAATATTAAAAGGTAAAGATGCATCTTGAAGATCATTTCCTTATTTGATTTTTTCTTCTTTTTTTATTAAAGCTTTTTATTCTCAAAACATGCATGGATAATTTTTCCCTTACAAAACCTGTTCCAAATTCCCCTTCTTTCCCCCACCACTCCCCTAGATGTCAAGTAATGCAATATATATTAAACACATTAAAATATATGTTAAATCCAATATATGTATTCATATTTATATAATTATCTTGCTGCAAGAAAAAATAGATGAAAAAGAAAACAAAATGCAAGCAAACTTCTTATTAGAAGTAACTTCTTATTGCCTGGAAGATAAAATATAAACTTCTCTGTTTGGCTTTTAAAGCTCTCCACAAACTGTCCCACCCTCTTTGGACATTACTAGTCAAACTGCCTTTTTCCTCCGTGTCCCACACAACACGCCATCTCCCACCTCCTTTTGACCGCCTTTTTACTGCTCAGTCCATACACCTCCTCATCTCTGATTTGTAGGATCCTCCTTTTAGATGCTCCTCAAGCACAGCCTCCCCATAACAAAAAAGAGTGAAAAATGCTATGTTGTGGTCCACATTTAGTTTCCACAGCCCTCTCTCTGGTGCCGATGGCTCTCTTCAAAACAAGATCATTGGAACTGATCTGAATCATCTCATTGTTGAAAAGAGCCATGTCCATCAGAATCGATCATGGTAGAATCTTGTTGTTGCTGTATACAACATTCTCCTTAGCATAAGTACATGTAAGTCTCTTCAGACTTCTCTGAAATCATCCTGCTGATCATTTCTTATAGAACAATAATCCCATAATATCCTTATACCACAATTTATTCAGCCATCCTCCAGCTGATGGGCATCCACTCAGTTTCCAGTTTCTGGCCACTACAAAAGAGGCTGCCACAAACATTTTTGCACATGTGGGTTCCTTTCCCTCCTTTATGATCTCTTTGGGATAAAAGCCCAGTAGAAACACTGCTGGGTCAAAGAATCTGCACAGTTTGATAAGCTTGTGATAAAGAACAAACAAATAATGCCAATGAGGAGGAAAGGGAAAATTGCCTTAAAAGACCAATATGAATATACAGGGAAAAATATGTCACCATCCAATTTAAACTTTTGAAAGCCATGCAGAAGATGGAAGGGCAGATAATGAAATAAAATGAATATAAAAGCATGACTTGATGCTGAAAGTGCTATAGAGTCTAATGCTGGCAAGTAAAACCACGGATAACAATAAATAGATTTTACAACTTACATTTGGGGAAAAAGATGATTTTAAAAAGTGATAATGCTAGTCAGAATGGATAGGATGATGCTAATCCACAAAAGAAAGAAAGAAGAGCTGCTCAATCTCTATTTTGCTTTAGTTTCCTTACCAAGGAGAATACCATTTCCTTTCTGACAAGATGATCAAAGGGAATGCTTTACAATTTACTATGTATAATTTCATTTTTTGGCTAGAGTTTAGCAAAGCATTTGGCAAAGTCTTTCATGGTAAACTTAAGTGTTCTCATCTTTAAGTTTTTATGGCATTATTCTCTCTTGTTCTTCCTCCTACTTATCTGACTTTATATTCTTTGTTGGATGATCATCCATGCTTTGCTTCTTAAATATGATTGTAGCCCAAGGACCTGTACTGGTTTTCAAATCTACATATCTGTCCCTTCTTTCTCTCTCAAGCTTCAAATCCATAACACTGAATGGTTATGAATTACGAGACTTATGAGTCATTTTGAACTAGATATCCTCTAAGTTATTAAATACATCCAAAATGGAACTGATTATCTCCCTCTCAAATCCATTTCTCTTCCAAACAATATTTCTTCCAAAGATGTTATCATTCTTTTAATAACCTAGGTTCTCAACTTCTGCATCATCCTCACTCAAGTCCTTAGTCTCACCCACCCGTCTCCAATCAGTTAACAAATTCCATTATTTCTCCCTCCACAACCTTTCTCATATTTATCTCCTTCTCTCTAATCACATAGCTCTCATCATAGCCTTTATCAATCCTTTTCTGGACTATTACAATTGTGTCCTCAATTGTTTTCTCTGACTTAAGTCTCTCCCCATTCCAATCTGTTATTCATATATATTCATATATAGATCAGATCTACACACACATACACACACACACACATGTAATATATGCAATTCTTATCTCCTTAAACTTCATTCCCACATCACTAATTGCTTATTGGACAATTCAAATCTAATGTTCCAGAAATACCTTAGATTTAACAAGTCCAGAGCTGAACTCATTATCTTTCCATCTACATCCTCCTCCTTCCAAACTTCACTATTTTTGTTGATGGTACCAATCTCTTAGGTTTGCAATCTAGACATTATTCTGGATTTTAGAATTTCCCCTCAGCCCACAAATTTCCAAATTTTCCTATTTGTACTTCTATAACCCTCTCAAATATTATCCCTTCTCTTACTCATACAGTTATCATCTTAGTTCAGGCCTTCATTACTCCTTGGGTAGATTATTGCCACTAATTGGTCTTCCTACCTCAAGTTTCTCTCTACTTCAGTCCACTTTACACACTTCTTCCAAAATAATTTTTCTTTAATGAAGACTTGATTATGTGTCTCCCTACTCAACAAAACCCAGTAACTTCTTATTGCCTGGAAGATAAAATATAAACTTCTCTGGCTTGTAAAGCTCTCCACAAACTGCCCCACCCTCTTTGGACATTACTAGCCAAACTGCCTTTTTCCTCCGTGTCCCACACAACACGCCATCTCCCACCTCTCTGCCTTTTTACTGCTCAGTCCATACACCTCCTCATCTCTGCCTTGTAGGATCCTCTTTTTAGATGCTCCTCAAGTACAGCCTCCCAGTAACTGCTGGTGCTCTCCTTCCCAAACTGTCTGGTAGCTATGGCTTTATGTTTATGCTACCTACTCGTCTGTACCTATCTGCATGTGTGCATGTGTGTTCTTCTCATATCCTGCTAGAAAGGCCACTTCCTGAGAGTGGGGATTGTTTCATTCTTTGGATTTGTGCCCTCCAGCCCAGGGCCTGGTACAGGCCGGACACTTGGTGTTAAAGACTGATTGTTTGACTGGCCATGTTGACTTCCTCCCCACTCAATAAACCTCAATGGCTAATGAAGGCTAGAACTTCTAGAATCAAATGCTAACTCCTTTTTGGGGCATTGGAGTTTTTCATAACCTGGTCTCATACCTACCCTTCTGCCTTATTAGATACATTTCTTCTCACACTCTACAATCTAGCTGGACTGGACAAATTGCTGTTCTTACAGAAGACAGACCATGATTTTACCTTGCATTAGTTAATGACTATCTGGAATGGACTCCTTTCCTCTCTTTGTTTCTTGAATTTCTTGATTTCACCTAAGACTCAGTTCAAATACCATTTTCTATATGAGGCTTTTTCCAGGTTCTCCAGAATTTTCGTTTTCTCTGTCTGTGTGTCTGTCTCTGTCTTTCTCTCTGTCTCTCTCTGTGTCTCTGTCTCTGTCTATTTCTGTCTGTCTCTATCTCTGTCTCTCTCTCTCATATTCCCTGAAGACTAGAATTCTTTTTCTCCTGTTTTTGAATCTTGACTGCCTATTATAGTATGTGCTTAATAAATACTTGTTGATCACTGCTTAAGTTTGCTTAGACAATAATAGACCAAGTAGGTCTGCAGCCTGGAGGATGCACTTAACCCAAAGCATGATCACTAATAATTCAGATTAAACTTGAAAGGAGATGAAGAATGGAGTTCCCAGTGAGCTAAATGTTCTTGACCTTATTCTAACACTTTATTTCAGTGACTCAGATAAAGACATGGTTTTCATGCTTATCAGATTTGCTAATGACACAAAGCTGAAGGGGTTGGCTAACACACTGGTTGATGAAGTCAGATTTCAAAAAGACGATGGCACATTAGACTGAATAGATGAAACGTTATGTAGACAAAGGTAAATTCTTAAACTTGGGTTAAAAAAAATCCACTTCCCAAATATAAGATCAGGGTGTCTAGATAAACAGTCTGACCTAGGGCTTTTAGTGGAACACAGGAACAATATGAATCAACAGCTTAATATGGTATTCAAGAAAAGTTAACATGACCTTGCAAAGCTTTGTGTTCAGGATTAGGAAGAAGATGGTACTCAGTGTTCCCCAGCCTGATCAAATCATATTTGGAAAATTGCATTCCTAAGGAAGAACTTTCTTAAGCTTGAGTATGTCCCATGGCCATTAGGCCATATGACCATTAGTTACAGGAACAGAAGTTGCTGAACTTGGAGGAGAAGACTTTGTGAGAGAAGGGCCTTATTACTGCTTTTCAACTTCTTAAGGGTCATTCCATCCATGGAAGAGGGATTAAACTTGTTCTGCTTGGTTCCAGAGGGGACAATGGGCATAATTTGCAAAGAAGGAAAATGAGGTTTAAAATAAGGAAAGCCTCCTTAATAAAGAGTAAATTATCCAAAAAGTATTCATCCAAAAGTAAACCAGACTGCCTCTGGAGGTGCTGGTATCTCCCCATTACTACAAGTTAATAAAAGCTGAATGACTGCTTGTTGAGCATGTCGTGGAAGATTCTTCTTGAGATATGGATAGCAACAGGTATCTGATATGCCTTCTCTGGTTCTTCTCTGATTATGGGAATAGTCTTTTGTAGTGAAATCTTGTTTTTGTAAAGCCCATTTAACTATAGCCACAACAAAGCAAAGGGGTCTCTGACCCCTTCCTCTCCTGCATTTTTCTCTCTACTTCTATCCAAGGAGGTAAAAGACCAGATTTCCTCTTTCTGATTTCTCAGCATTGTTAACCAGCCTCTCCTCCTAGATTGTAGACTGTTTCCCAGTCCTCTTCCTAATCCCTCTGAATATTCCTCCCCAGCCTCTTGCATTGGTTCTGTTGGGTATAAACAAAGCAGCAGTCCTCAGCTTATTTCTATTTTCTCTCTCTCTTTTTTTTCTCTTTCTGTGGCATAATCTCCTACACTTCCTTGGTTTCAACTATAATCTCTACATAGGTGACCAATTTCCAGGTCTAAATCTCTCCGAGTGACACTCTCTGTCCATCTCCTTGTGTCCCTCTGTCCTTCCTGTGTCTGTATCTGTCTCTGTTTCTATTTCTCTGTTTCTCTGTCTTTCTGAATGCCTTCCTGCCTCTGCTCTGTCCTGTCTGTCTGTCCTCTTTTTTGCTATGCTACATATATATATATATATATATATATATATATATATATATATATATATATATATATATATATATATATATATATATATATATATTACTTATGCGTGCACACGCACACACACACACACACACACACACACACACACACACACACCACATTCTTTCTCATACTTGAGCCCTATCCCTCATTCCCCAATTATCTATTAGGTATCTACATTTGGATGTCCTTCTAGTTCCTTAGCCTCAACATGCCCCAAAACTGACTCAAGGACCCCTTATCGATCCCCACCAAACCTTCCTCTTCTTCTCTTAACTTCCCCTATATGCTTACTATTCTCTCAAGCATCTAGCCCTTTTTAAGCCCCTTTGCCTCCCCCCATTCTCCATATATACTCAGTAGGCAGTTGAGATGGTTTAGTGGATAGAAGCAAACTTGAGTTCAAATCTGACCCTCAGAGACTTACTTAGCTTTGTGACCCCTGGGCAAGTCACTTAACTCTGTTTTCCCTCTCAATTTCTTCATTGGTAAAATGGGGGCAATAATAGCATCTCTCAGGGCTGTTGTGATAAAATGAGATAATATTTGTAAAGCACCTAAACACAGTGCTTGGCACATAGTAGGTACTATATAAATGTGAGCTATTATTATTGGCCACAATATGTCAATTGTATTTCTGAAATATCTAATGCTTGCTACAGAGCTTATACCTTTATAGTTTTCTAAATGAATGTGCTCAGTGTGCAAAGAATCTTTGGGGCTAGAAGGAAAGAACATTATATTTTGGACAGTGACAGAATGACAACAAAGGGACACCTGTTTAACAGGAGATGTTTGTCAACTAAGGAAACTAACCTTCCCCTCTCTTTTCCATTCTAAGAATCATTATTATTAAAATTAAAAAATTCTCTTTAATTTTTATCTCAGATATAAAACATTATCTAAACAAAGATTTAAATGAAAAAAAAAATAATCAAAATCCTCAAGGAGATGCTCCTATCTTGCCTTTAAATGTAGACCACAAATTTATTGTTTGAGAAGGACAATATTATTCTCATTTTATCTTTTTCAAACCTCCAACATACATCATTTAGATGGAGAAGGGGAAGTCATTATCTTTCAGGTAGCAGGGGATTCATAAATGTTTGATGATGATTAACTGACTTGCCAAAGGTCACACAGATACTCAGAGCCAGAATAAAGGCCCAAGTGTCCAGATTTTTAAGTCAGTTCATTTTCCATGACATCACAGTTTATCCTGCCTAAAACAAACATGCTATTATCCATCCTATTTTGTTTTGTTCTGTTGGAAACCACTGGAAACTGATTGGCAAAAAGCCACTTGGAGTTTACTGGGTTTGAAGGCTGAAGTTGGTGATTATTAGCATTTATTCTGCAATATTCTAGGTGTCAATTATCCCAAGCTTAGTTAGGAAATTCTCCAGAGCAGGGGAAAAGCTCTCAAAGTAAAATAAATACATGCCATACTAGATTATACTTTTATAAGAATATTAGAAAAGATTTAGAAATCTATGATTATAAGAGGTTTAGAAATCCATGATTTATTGCAGCAGCACCAAATTTGCTGTCCTTCAGAGCCATAAGGCCAAAGCAGATTAAAATGTAATTGGGAAATATTTAACAAAACAAATAAAAATATAATAAAATATGAATATTATGTGGCCTATTAAGTCAACATGTAGCCACAAAGATCCTATATGAGTCTATCACTAATTTAAGTATTGTTAAATCTCTGTTTTTCTTTAGATCTATGATATTTGCATGTTAATGAAACAAAGTCTACTTATACATTCTGTAGGAAGGAGATCTGGTTCATAAGTGGACATGGCCAAAGAATATAACCCAAGCCTTATCAGTTTGGTAGGAAGTGTCAGCCATTATTAAGTTTTAGCAAGGCCTTTAGGAACTCTAAGCCATGATAAAGCATCAGAGAAAGATTTTATTGGAAGACAAAACTGAATAAATGACTTAGAGAATGTAATAGCCCATTATGTTTTCTGTTTGTTGATGAAAGAAGCATCTCACAGCAGAACAAAGTGTCTTCTTCTTCAGATTGTTCCCTATATTTTGGATCAGATAATATTCCTTAATATCTACAACCATGGGAGTAGTTTAATTATCCTCTGATTATCATGATCAAATGAGATATAAAACAGAGATGGGGCTCTGTTCTTGCCAAAGGTGGTTTTGTTTTGTTTTTTTTCATTATCACATGAGGTATTTAGTGCAGTACAAATGGAGGAGGAATTTTTTTAAATAGATCAAGGATTCCTTATATTTTTTATAGCCCCTCCTTTGGGAAATCTGTTGAAAATTATGGATCACTTTTCACAATGATATCTTTGAAAGAATACATAAACTACAAATGAAACCAATTCTATTGGAATAGTTATCAAAAAATTTAAAGATAAGTTCAAAGATGCCTATAAAGAGATGTTCCTTTTTGTGAATGATAATGTACTGGTACATTTAATCTCAGGATATGATAGAAATTCCTTAGTCAACCCATTGAGTTAGTCTGTAAATATTTGATTCTTAAAGCATCTAGGTGGTGTTATGGATAAGATACTGGATTTGGAGTCAGAAAGATCTGAGTTCAAATTCTATTATAAACACTAGCTATATTTCTTCACATCTCCGACTCAATTTTCTTATCTGTAAAATGTAGGTAATTACATCATCTACTTCAAGAAGTTGTTGTGAGAATCAAATTAAAAAAATGAAAAACTTAAAAGTTCTATATAAAGGCTAGCTAATGATAATATAGTAGCAACAATAGGCAATGCTACATATGAATAATGAGCTGGGCTCAGAAATGAAGAGGAAAAACAGGGCCAACAATAATAATAGTTAGCATTTACGTGCCGTTTTAAGACTGATAAAGTGTTTCACATTTATTATCTTGTTCCTCAAAAAAAGGAGAGAGAATAAATATATAATTATCTTCATTTTACACAGAAGAAAAGTGATGCTAAGCAAGGTTAAGAGACTAAAAATTTCAAGGTGATATATTTGTAAGCAACATATAAGTTAGGATTTGAACTCAGGTCTCCTTTGGCTTAAAATCCAGCACTCTATTCATGATGCTGGCTAACTAGGTTGTATTTGGGAATATTTCAGTTTTCAGAAATTTCAAGTTGAATTCTACCCTGAAACAAAAACTTGTAAACCCTAATATTCTTCTGGATATTTTGTCTGGCTTGAAATCATGGAGCACCATAGTCAACAAAACACTAAAACTTCATGCTGCAATCAAAATTGAAGGGTGACAGGGAGATAAATGGTAGGTATAAATAAAGTCTCGCATTATCCAAAGTGATTGAAAAGCAATTGCATAATAAAGGCAACATAAAATTGGGAAGAGATGCATGAACATGACATGGAGACCCAGAGAAAGGCTTCCATCATGGTGGATGGATCTTCTGTAAGTATGGGAAGGCACAGAGCAGAGTCTCACAGACTGAATCATGGGTGACTTTTGATCTGTAGTTTTGGAAAGAAAACCCTCATCCATGAAATCAGGGATCCTTTATAGTATTGCAATGTGTTACTGTATCATCTGATGCAACATATTTATGGAACTTTGGAGTAGATCCTTTATTACCCTCTAAAGGCTTTTTTAGGAGCAAATGAAAAAAAAACATTTGTTAAGAATATTATTTTCTTTAATATGGCAGTCAAAACCTATGAAAATATCAGTTTGAAGACCCCTAGGTTTGTTTGATGCCATAGAATACATGCAGCCAGCTGACTCCATCAGTGATGAGAACCTGAGAGCTTAGAAGGACTCTCAGAATTCATCTGGCCCCATCCCACCCTTATTTTACAGATTGTGTTAAAATTGCATCTTCTTCTAATCCCTTGGACCACCTCCTTCCTTCTAGTGTATAGAGTAAGTTTATTAGTAGCCAGTATAAAGCAAAAATAATAGAAGTAAAACTGAATAGGGATGGTTAAGTGGCACAGTGGATAAAGCAATTGAACTAGTGTCAGAAAGATCAGAATTAAAACATTTACTAACAATGTGATCCTGGGCAAATCATTTAACCCTCCTTTGCCACAGTTTCCTCATCTGTAAAATGAGAAAGAAGTGGCAAATCACTGCAATAACTTTGCCAAGAAAATCTAAATGGGGTCACCAATCACAGGACACAATTGAAGTGACTCCAACAACAAATATTTAACCACTCAAGGAGAATGAGTAAACTCAAAATGGGACAGTGTCTAACTGGGTAGAGAAGCTAACTTTGCTTGCACTGAACAAAGGGAAACGTTTGGCATTCTATATTGCTCTCTTCAGCATTTATGTCCCTGAACTAACAACAACAATAACAATAACAATCATGATATAACTGCTACCCTTTACAAAAATGCTTTAAAGTTTGCAAAACACTTTACCAATGTAATTTTATTAGATCTTCACAACAATTTTAAAGGTTAAGTGCTCTAATCATCCCCACATTATAGATAAAGAACCTGAGGCAGACGCAGGTTTAAAAGACTCTCCTAAAGTCACATAGCTAATAAATGAAGGCAAATTTGATCTGAAATCTATCCTGTGTTCTATCCACAGTATCACCTAGCTGCAAGTTAATTGCCTAGTAATGACCAATTGAAAAATCTTAAGAAGGCACAAAAAAAAAATTCTTACCTCTTGATGTAGTGGGCATTGAAAGGTAATAGTCTTCACTGCTTTGAGAATGACTACTGCCATCTGGACGGGACTAAAGGAAAATATTTAATTATTAAGGTTGAGCAGTTATCAAATTATTTGCTGGTTTTTTTCAAAAAACATCTAAAGAAAATAAAACTTCATACCAAAACTGTGGATTGAAATGACTTTTCTTTCACTGGTTGGTTCTGTTTTGGCTGTATATATAAGGGCTTTGCTTTCTAGAATGCACAAAAAATGGAAAGAAGACACTGAGTTATCCAGAAGAATAAGCATGGCAGATCAACTAAGTAGAGACTAACTATCTCTACAAAATATTCTTTCCTGGAGGAAATGAGTGTTAGGACAGCACTAGTCTGCTTTGATATAAACTGGCAGATGTTTTCCCCTCGGATTGACAACTTAGCTCAAACATACTGCTGTTTCCTTCCTTGTGCCAACCATTTGCAAAAGAAAAACCAAAAATATTTGTTTTGTGTTATAAGAGTATTTTCATGCCCACTGGAATTTGAAGTTTGAAGGATTACAAGATGGAGAGATTTTCTTTCTTTGAAAATCTTTCACAATTTTTTGCCTTTATTTTATATGTATTATAGACAATATTTATAATTCAACAAAGATTAGAATCTACCATGTGCGGAGTATATTGCAATATACCAAGTTTAGATAAGACACAGGGATTCATCTAAAGACACATACACACACAAAACCCCGACAAACACAAAGATATGTACACACTTCTTGATTTTGAAATTGTTTTCAGCTCATCCTGGGAGTAGGAGAAAATCTGCCCTAGCTGGCAGGGTTTGGGCTCATTCTGTAGTAACATCCAGGTCCCAAGAAGCTGTACCCTACCAGTTCCATATCTCTGGGATTATACTAGAAAAAAATGAAACCCTTGCTTCCAGGGAATCAGAAACAGCAGCATACATGCCAAATTTCCATAACCATCACATGCTGAAAGAAAAGCATGGCAGATCAAAGACCAAATCCCTATTTCCTAATCTTCATTCTTTATTTTAACTATAGACCTTTAGCTATCTTTGTACAGCATATGTCATTTTTCTGGTGTTAGTAAACTCCCTGAAGATCAGGGCGGTGTCTCTGTATAATCCTTAGTAGAGTGGACTTTGCACACCAGTTATTGTTTAATTATATCCAACTCTTGAGGTGTTTTCTGACAAAGATATGGGACTAATTTGCCATTTATCCTTCTCCAGTGTATTCCCATTTTTATAGATGAGTAACTGAAGTAAACAGGTGATAAGTGACTTGCCCAGGAATATAGCTAGTAAGTATCTAAAGTCACATTTGAACTCCAGGCTCCCTGACTCCAGGCCTAGTACTTTATTCAGTTCTTTGCACATGGTGATGGCTTATTATTTACTGAATTGCAAAAATTGTATATAATCAATAAAATTATGATGACAGACCATTTAGTATTTTCAAAGAAATGGCATTTATCCAACTTTGTAATTATTCAACCTTCCAATTCCAGTGGGCATGAAAATACTCTTATAAAACAAAACAGACTATCTCCTCTCTATAGGAGCACTTAATTCCCCCAGAATTCCAGGGGCAGGAAAGTAAACTCCAGGTTAGAGGTAGTGATCTCCCAAGCAGAAGCTTGAAAAAACCGCAGTCATATAAAACCTGGAAGTGGCTTCCCACATCCTGAAGTAGCATTCACTGGAGCTGGGAACGTAGCCAACTTAAATCCAATAAGTCAGACACCTTTCACACTTCCCTTTTTAGCTTGTCAATTGATCTTTAACCTAGACACAGTACCCAGTAAGTACTTCAGAGGCTTCGTAAATAATAGGGGTTTCGTAAATGCCTGCTGATTACTGTTTGACATAAAAACCTCCCCTCTCTGCTCAAGCTTACCTTTTATATCCCTTAGCCTTGTGACAGGCTATGAAAACATTTTTAGCTTATTTGATCAAGGTATATGTTATTTCTACTTCTGAAGTTATGTCACTGATTGGCTAGAGGATTCTCGAGAAAAAATATTATATGATTAACTTGTAACATGATGTTCGAACTTAAGAAATCTTAATAACAACCCACTAATTTAGCTCCTAACTGGACATTCACACTTAGCTAATCAATATGAGAGTTTGTAAAGAAAAATTATGAAAGCAGAAACAAATCTAATCTTTTGGTTATATGTTAAAGGAAATGAAATATTTAATACTTTTAAAAGTGACATCTGATACATGAATATTAAGACAGGATACTAAGCAGATTCAGTATCTGAAATTAAGGCAACTCTAGATAAAATATTGTTCTTTACTCAGAAAACAGAAATGAATGAACATAGAAGAGTTATAACTGCATGTTCATACTCATCAGTTGGCAGGGAAAAGCTCAGAATCTGAGGAGACCTGTATGAACTGATGCAGAGAGAAGGAAGCAGAACCAGGGAAATAAATTCTACAATAACAACATTATAAGGAAAAACAACTTAGAAAAACTGGAGAACTCTGATCAATGAAGTGACTAACCTAATTCTAGAGGGACTTATTGATGATGAAGCATGCTACCCACTTCCTGAAAGAGTTGTGATGAATTCAAGATGTAGAACGAGACACATTTTCTGGCACAACAAATGTGGGAATTTGTTTTGTTTCACTACATATATTTGTCACAAGGAAAGACTCATTTTTAGCACTATCTTTTTTAGCTACTCTGCTCCTATCACTGCAAAAGTAGAAGGCTACAGCAGGAGGTCAAGGGTTATTTTCTATCTTTTTTTTAAATGAATTGCTATGGACAAAGAATTCATCACCAAGTGTCTTGCTCACTATCAATGAACCTTTGTGTACTTAGCTAGGTTAGTGCTCAGAAAGTACTAAATAATTTATTGAGATTACACTCATTTTTTTTCAAAACACAATATAACCCACAAAAGCCTTTGCTACACTAGTTTAGCCTTTGAGAAACCAGGATCACAGTTTCACTATGAGAAGGCATCGAGGTAAGGCTTTCTAAAAGTGCAAGCTTTTTTAAAGATAACCCGAAGGTTTTAGTAGCTTGTGTAGCTGCCATTTCACACTATGGACACAGTGTAAATTTGCTTTCCATTTGGGAGTACGGGCTTTTTTGTACTCAAGCTGTTGCCTAGCTAAAGCTTACTCATCCAACCAGTTCTGAATATAATTAACTGTGCTGTCATATAGATCATAGGCATCACAGTCTCAGTCTATACTTGAATATAGACCAAATCAGATTCAAATATAATGGAGAAATATTTGAAAAAATTAATTAAAATATAATAAAACATGGATAATATTATTACATTTGAAAATTAAGTCAACATGGGCTACACACACACACACACACACGCACACACACACACATATACACATATATATAAAATTTGCTGAGGCAGTTGGTGTTAAGTGACTTGCCCAGGGTCACACAGCTAGGAAGTGTTAAGTATCTGAGGCCAGATTTGAACTCAAGTCTTCCTGACTTCAGAGCTGTGCTCTTTCCACTGTACCACCCAGCTGCCCTGATCCACAGATATTTTGATGTAAAGTTTAGTGGCCCCCATTTCTATGCAAGTTTGACACCATTGATTTTTTATTGTTCAGTTGTGTTCAACTCTTTGTGATTCTATGGACCATAGTACTGCATGCCCTTCTATTCTCCACTATCTTCTAAAGTCTGTCCAAGGTCTTGTACATTGCTTCCATGACACAATCTATCCATCTCTATCTGCCATCTCATTTTCCTTTAGCTTTCAATCTTTCCTAACACCAGGGGCTTTTCCAATCAATTCTTGCCTCTTCAATGGAGAATACATAAGAGCATTAAATTTAGAATTAAAGGACCTGAATTTGAAAATCTGTTCAACTATTTAAGTTCTGGGTGACTTCAGAGAAAGTAATTCCATCTTTGTAGATCTTTTCTCATCTTTAAAATGAGGGAACTAGATGGTTTCAAATGAACTCTAATATCAATGCTAGTTCTAACTCTATGAGTATATGATCCATGTAGGTGCAACTTCCCATTGGTCTTGATTGCATGATGTCAAGACACTTCCTTTATGTACAAGGACCTCAAATTCAAAGAATCAATAATTAAATCAACAGTCAAGTCAAAGATCATTTATTTAGTGTGTATTATGTGCAAGGCCTTTCCAGCATAGTGGAAACTTGAAGAGCTTTTGTTCTACTGGAAGAAACTTTGTAAATCAAGCATCACCTCTATGATCTTGTGAGGGAAAGATAGTAGAGTGTATCAGGAAGAGTGTCAGAGTCAGGGGTTCCAGGTTCAAATTCTGTTCCTTAATGTCTGTGTGACTTTGGGCAAGTCTTTTAATCTCGCCAGACCTCAGTTTCTAAACTGTAAAATGTGTGTGCTGGACCAAATGAATTCAAAGGTTCCTTCTCGGAGTCCATGTTCTATGACTTGAATATTTCTGGATTGACTATTTGATTGATACTGACTGAGCAAACTTCCACACTTTGGAAGGTTTCAACTTTAAAGTCTCAAAAATGTAGGAGGTGTTATTGGAAAGATATCCATAATTGTGTTTACTTGATGCCTCCAATTTTTCTGCTTTCTTGGTCTTGTCTTGGTCCTAGGGACTGCTCCCTCCATTCCTTTTTCCCTTAAGAGAAGGCCAAGGCAAGGAGACTCAGAAGAGTCTAGTCATAGAAATATCCATATATATCCCATGAATGTATATGAAAAAATCCACCTGAGAAGTAGTATGGCAGCAAGCTACCAACAGGAGCGTTCAAAAGGAGCAGACAGTCTAAAATCATAGTTACTTACATTATAATTGAAGGATGTCTCGGAAAGCGTTACATATTGGCGAAGCATTGACTGTCTGGTAAACATTTCGTTCTTTAGGGCATGGTAACTGAAAAAGAAGGAAAGAGTTTGATTCAGAATATTATTTAATAATTTATTCCATTTTAAGTATTCCTACCTTAATGGGGTGCAGATATTTAGTAACTGCTTTTCTTGTAATTTATTCTCAGAGCTGATAAAGAATCATTGAATGTTAGGAACGGGTGGGATTTGTAAACACACTTCTTTCAACTGCATATTTTATGTATAATGAAATCAATTTGGCTTGGTAAAGACAGATATCTGACACACTAAGTTAACAAGAGGGGGACAGAGGAATGAGAGAAAAGGTGGCAATAAAACTCTCCTTTGTCTATCAGAAAAAACATTGCTAGTTTCTTGTTAATAAAAGTATCTCATTCCTCTAGTCCTGAATGGTGGACTGAACTCTGATTATTATCAGTTTTGTTCTCTACTCTTTGGGGAGCTTTAGGCAGTAGCTAAAGATATTTTCAATGACTGCATCTATAACTTGTTATACACACAGAATTTCAGAATCCTACACAAAGGAAGAAGAATAATGAATAAGGAAGTGTACCGAAGAAGTAATTGTAGGGTATTGATAGATGGATAGTTAGAACTGGAAGGGTAGATTAAGGGGATGTCATAGACATAGTATATCTAGGTTTCATCATGGTATTTGAAAATTTTACTTTTTAATCATTATAGGAGGAGAAAAGGAGATAAGAGGCAGACAGGGAGAGAGAGAGAGAGAGAGAGAGAGAGAGAGAGAGAGAGAGAGAGAGAGAGAGAGAGAGACAGAGAGAGAGAGAGAGAGAGACAGAGAGAGAAGAGAGACAGAGAGAGAAAGAGACAGAGAGACAGAGAGACAGAGACAGAGAGAGAGAGAAAGAGACAGAGAGAAAGAGACAGAGAGAGAGAGAGAGAGACAGAGAGACAGAGAGAGAGAGAGAGAAAGAGAGAGAGAGACAGAGAGACAGAGACAGAGAGAGAGAGAAAGAGAGAGAGAGAGATAGAGAGAGAGACACACACACACACACACACACAGAGAGAGAGAGAGAGAGAGAGAGAGAGAGAGAGAGAGAGAGAGAGAGAGAGAGAGAGAGAGACAGAGAGAGAGAGAGAGAGAGACAGAGAGAGAGATTTTAAGAATTATAAAGAAGAGACCAACACTGATAGAGAAGAATGTCTCTAGTGTAGTGCCCTAGTGATCTATCCTTGGTCATATCCTTTCAATTTTTTTTAAATCAATAATTTGAATGAAGATGCATTTGACAATGCTTATCAAATATGTAGATGACATGAAGCTATTAGGGGAAACAAATATAGGTGATAAAATTGAGATTTTAGGATCATCGATTTAAATGAAAGGGACCTCAGAATCCATTTTTCTCCAACTTCTTCATAGTAAATTTTTGAAGATGAGGAAACAGAACACTGGAAACATTGTTTCTTGCCCAAATTCACCCAGGAAGTGGAGAGCAAAATTGGGATTTAAAATCAAGTTATCTAGATCCAAAAACAATAGTCTTCCAAACTATCTTAGATTTAAAAAAAAGTGCTAGGTTAAAAGAATCAAACAAATGTTTCAAATGCAAATCTTATACTTGGGTTAAAGGTCAACTGCTAAAGGATAGGAGAGATGAGAAGGCACAGAAATCAGGTCTTATGAAGAAAAAGTGTAGAGATTTTTGGCATATCGAGAGCTCTGTCAAGAATTCCATAGGAACAAACAACATGTTGTACTAGTCAATATCTTAGAAATAAAAAGTGATGAGGGGGTGACCTAGATGATGCATACCATATAAAAATCAGTAGAAAAATATAGATATGGTTATTAGATATATCTTTTAGGAGGTGATCATAGATTCTTTCAATTTTTATTTTATCCTCTGGTTCTAGAATATCAGGACAGTTTTCCTTGATAACTTCTTGAAAGATGATGTCCAGGCTCTTTTTTAGATTGTGGCTTTCAAATAGACCAGTAATTTTGAAATTCTCTCTCCTGGATCTATTTTCCAGGTTAATCGTTTTTCCAATGAGATATTTCACATTTTTTTTGGGTATTTTTGCCATCATTTTGGTTTTGTTTTGGTGTATCTTGATTTCTTATTAAGTCATTAGCTTCCATATTTCAATTCTAATTATTAAGTAGTAATTTTCCTCAGTGGGCTTTTTGTACCTCCTTTCCCATTTGGCCAATATTAATTTTTTAGGCATTCTTCTTCTCATAACTTTTTGTATTTCCTTTTGCATCTCTCTCATTTTTTTTCCCAGTGGTATAATTATTAGGGAAAGGGGATTGGCAAAGTACTGCAGTATTTTTGAGTAGTAGTATGCAATAGCCCCAAAGAAGCTAAGATAACTCCAAATGGGCTCACAAAGAGTCAGATATGATTGAAACAACTGACAACAACAAATTAAGGAGAAGAGTTGGGAGAGACATGATAGCTGTCTACAACAAAGAGTTAAGTCTTTTCAGTGATGTCACCATTTATAGATATTCCCAAAAGCCAATTGTCTTTTGAGAAGATCCTGACTTTCAATAACTGAGTATCTTTGGCACTAATATTGATTCCCTCAACCATAATAAAAGGAAAAAAAAAGAAGGAAGGAAGAAAGGAAGGAAGAAAGAAGGAAGGAAGGAAAAAAGAAAAAAAAGAAAGAAAGAAAGAAAGAAAGAAAGAAAGAAAGAAAGAAAGAAAGAAAGAAAGAAAGAAAGAAAGAAAGAAAGAAAGAAGAAAGAAAGAAGAAAGAAAGAGAAAGAAAAACAAAACCATCCCTTTGCAAAGGGATTCTAGATTGTTAGAGGGATAAGCAACCTTCTTCCTATAGGTTCAAAATCTGTGGAGATCCCAGATGAGCCACTAAAGGTGAGACATATTTAAAAGCCTTGAGAAGAGTAATCTGTTTAGCTACATAACCCTGCCAGGGGACTCTTCTAATTGTGAATCCTTCATAGCCCACATAGGGGTACAAAGACAAGCAAATATCCAAAGACAGTTCCCTCTCTCACAAACATGAAAACCACAGACACTCCCATAGGAAGTGAAAACTAGTTTATAAGAACAAATGGTACTTAATGGCAAGATGATTATATAATATTTTTATAATATAGAGTTTGTATATGATTTGTCACTATACCTCTTCCTTAGAATTAAGTATTTCCTTTCCCACAATTTGATTTCCTGATCAGATTCCATTTGAATGCTGAAAAAAAAAATTAAAGGGCTTAAATAGTTTACTTCATAAATTCAAAATTTGTTGTTGTTGTTGTTGTTGTTTTTAAAATAATGGGCAATACCATTTTATATATTTTTTCTGCATTTCCGAAATTCTTTTCAGTTTTGCGACTTGATACTCCAATGGCCGTTTATTGTCTTCTGATTCTCTCCATATTATATCTTCCTTCTAATAGAAACAAAGAATTAAGCTAATTAACTCCATAGTGACAAGGCTGAAGAGTTTTGCAGAAATAATATAAATTAAGAACATCTAGGCAACAGAAAAAGGGGAACATAAAGAATTTTTGGAAGGAAATAACAGGCTATCTATTGGTTATCTGGTATCAGCCTTCATGTTTATATTTTCAGTGTAGTATTATCTTCTTCTAGAGTAATTTTCATTTTAGTAGGAGGGAAAGCCAAAGAAATGATTGTCTAATGGTAAAATTTTTTTATCAGTGGACTGGAAGGGGAGAGGTATATTATTAGGATACATGTTCTATTAATAAAGTTAACCCTTGGTGCAGTTAGAGATGTTTGTGCCATTCTTTAGAAATTTCTAATAAAAACAACTATGTTACTAAAAAACAATAAAAGTAATACCTCTGCTCTTATTGATTCAACTTTGTCTAATGATGGTACTTTCTCTCTCATTAAACTTGCCGGTATAGCAGGTAGTTTTTTCATCAAAGCTCTTGGCTGAAAAAAGAAAAAAATAAAATGAGATAAATATTGTAGTTTCAAAGGAACATTAAGGTTATACTTTCTCAGTTACAGAGAAGCTTGATAATTTAGGCCCAAGACAAACTTTTACCTGAATTATCTCAGTAAGTGACTTAGTCTACGTCATGGGTAGTATATGAGAGTTTGACTTTTTTGTTCTTTCAACTGATTTCCAAAACTCAACATCTTCATTATATTTCATACTTATTTGTTTCAAAGAACAGATTATTACATAGACGTTGGCCAAAATTCATCTTTCTGCCCCATGCCCTACCTTGCTCCCTATTGTTCAATCTAGACTTCTGGTTTCTTCCCCCTTCTTGGCTCCTGATGGCTTTCCTGGTTTGGATCAGCTATTCAACTAACATTTTCATGCTTCTCCTGACCATTGTCTCAGCTTTCACTTATTGCCCCAGTGTAACCTCTAATTTTGGGATGTTTCTCAACACCCCATCATCACTTCTCCTTATCTCCTTGTATTGCTCGAATCTCCAAGTCTTTACTTGAAGAAGAGTCTTCTCATTTCACTACTACCTAGTGTGTCATCTATAAATCTTGAAGTGACAAAAGAGCATAGCCAAAGTGGACAGAATATGGTTAAATGACTGCTAAGGGATCCCTGGATTCATGAAATGGGCCCAATCCTGGCCATGTGTAGATTACATCCTACTGCTTATAGGTGGACTCATCCCTCTTGTCGTTCTGGCTCAGAACGATTGGAGTTGGTTATCCCCTGACTTTGCTTTCCCACTCCTCTCTATAGCCATGTTAGTGTGCTGCCCTGGTCCCAACATAGCTCCCTCAGTGTTGCCCTCCTCTTTAACAATGGTTCCTCCAGTCCTTCCTGGGATTGGAACTTGTTCCTGGCTGGGGGCAGACAATGAACTCTGCATCGTTTTCTTGGCTGTGTCTGTAGTCTGTTCTTCTGCTTGGCCCTCTGCCAATGTCATGGTCTTCTGGGCTCTCAGATTCCCACAGATCTGCTCCACCCACACCTTCTGAATCTCTGCCGACCTCTCTGCTCTTTGAGATTATCAGGCTAGTTTGACTTCTGCCTTCTTTTTCCTGCTGACTCCAGAGTACCTTGAACAACTGCCTCTATTCCAACCCATTGCTTTGCTCAGGCCCCTTGCCTGCCTCTGCTTTGGAGAACCACTTACCTGATTCCAAACCTTCCAAGGGCCTATGACCACTAAGTGCCCCAGTCCCATCATCTCTGACCTGGCCTCCCCCACATATATTGTCAAGGAGGCAGTGGTCACTTACCTTGTGACCTGGCCATCATGGCCTAGCCCTTGAGTGCGTGGCCCAGTGAACCATGCTTTTCAAGCACATGTCCACCCCATGGGAATACAAAAGAATGAACAAGGATGAAAGCCAATACTCAATGGTAGAGCTGCATAATTCTGCCAATGGCATCTTTTTTGATTTTCCAGCTTTCCCTCCTCTCAACAAACTCAGCTCTAGGAACATTATTATAAAGTTTTGGCAAGAACAGCTTAAAGACCAAGACTTTCCTTGACTTTATGCACTACTGAAGGCTGCCTTAAAGTGGCAAAGGGGCTGATGGTCATATCACAACTACAGGTGGCAGCAGTAGCTGCCTGATCTCACAGCATGACTGCTCTCGTTCTCCCTGACTGTGGTCAGAGCATCCCTGGCTCTGCCTTGATCCCTGAGACTGATTTCCTGCCTCCAGCACATTTGACTTAAAGCCCACACTTCTGTCTTAACAGCTGACTTCTCGGCACATTCTTCACTCCATACATTGTCACCTTGACTCTCCGGATATCAGTCCTTGGATTAATAGGTCTAAGGGAATGGATTCATTTGGGGATTCATAGGATTATTAAAGGATCAAAAAGTAGGATCCCCACCACCACCACCCAAGTAATCCAACTCTCCTAGGAAAAAAAGTACAAGGCTGGCTCTGATATCCTGATCTAATAGCTAAAAAAAATCAGCTTAGGAGATTTGATTGGATAACTTCCAAGCTTAATGGTGACCTTTTCTCTATGTCCTCTCATCTTCCCAGCTATGCTTTAAGGGAAATGACTATAGCATGGTAGGGAAAGCACTAGCTTGGGTTCTAGCCTTGGCTCTGCCACTAATCTGATTAAAAAAGTTAAAATTTCCCTAGGTCTTGGTTTTTTTTGCCAAATGAAAAGTTTGGACTAGATAAATTATAAAATCTTTTCCAATTCTAACATTCTATGAGTTTATTGTTGACTCAAGACTCATAAAATCATTGAAGAGTGAATGAATTACTGGTATTTGCCACCACTTGACTACCAGTAAGTCAGCATGACTTCAGGGAAATACAAGGAAGAATCATTCACTGTTGAAATAGTAAACCTACATACCTAGAAGAAGCTATGACTAATACTTCTCTTTGTGTTAATAGAAGGAGCTGGGCTGTTTGTTTGTTTTTTTTATAATTGAAACTGATAGAAATTATAGAGGTAGGAGGAGGGAAATAATCAGATCCATCTTAAATCAGCAAAAACTTGGGATCTTACTCTATCCCAAACAACATTAGTTTCTGAAAAGGATATGATCTCATCTGAATCAAGTTTCCTATAAGGGAGGAAGCTTCTTCTCTCCATCCCAACCTCCACCTTTCCCCCTTGCTTCTAGTCCTCTAGCAATGGTTGATTCCCTGACTTGAAAGCATATAGCATTTGAACTGCTGTTCTGGAGACTGCAGGAAAAGCTTAGTTGTCTTATAATTACTAAAAGGGAACATGGCTTAATGGAAAAGATACAGGTTGGCATGGAGAAAGGAAGGATACAGAAGTCAGGAGGCCCAATTTTTCACCCCCAACTTTGGGAAATAGCTCAACCTCTTCAACTCTCATCGCCAAAATGGTGGGACTAGATTATGTGGTCTCTAAGATGCCTTCTGGCTTGAAATTGATGGTTGCATATCCACAAAAGGCTTTGTTTCTGCTCATCTATACAGTGGATCAGATCCTGCATCATCTCCAAACTTTTTCCATATCCAAATAGGATATTATAAGGTACTGTAAGATATTATATGAGCTACACAAGCTTAATGCTATATTTGAGCTGTAGCTAGTGAAGTCTACAGCAAATCAATATTTATCTTCCAGCAAATAATAACCCAAGTTCCCTTTAAAGCACCAATATTTTTACAAAAACCGAAAAGGTTCTTTAAAAGAAAAAAGATCCAACTCAGGTGGAAATGATTTTGTTTGCTCTTCTGTTGGAACTAAAATTTCAATGTCATTCTATCGAGGCCTTTCCCCCCAATCCCCTATAAGCCATGATTTTGTTTTGTCAGCTGCTGACATTCCTCTTTCTCTGGAATACACACTCTGGTCTCTATGTGGTCAGTTCATTGACAGGTGCAAACAGCTGACAACTAAACAATAGGTGGAGGTGATAATAAACAATGATATTAGCTGATATAAAAGACGACTTCATAAACTAGAAGGAAGGTAAATAAAATCAACTGCAGGCAAGAATTCAGGGTGATGATTCAGCAACAAGTTTCCTAAATATGTATTAACTGGTTTTTCAAGTCCCTTAAGTGCTTAAAATAAAACATATCTATGAAACTTTAGTACTTTTGAAAATGAACACGATAGTTTCTAAATTTTGTGAAACCTAATAAAGCAGAATAATTTTTTATTGTGTAGACAGCCACAGAATGGATGGTCTCCCTTCTTATCCCTTTATTTCTTCTCTTTTTTGCAAATTTGTTCAAACACTAATTTTTTCCTTAGAATGTGGCCAAATATTCTACTTTACCCTTTCAAGAAGAATCTGTGATTTCATCATTATGAAGAAACCCTGAAAAGAGAATTCCCTCTACCAAAGCAGATAGCAACCTGTATATGATTTGGGAGGTTGGGAACTTAGTTACTTGAGGATTAAGTAACTTGTTCAGTCAGTATCAGGGGTGATATTTGAACCAGATTTTTCTGATGCCAAATCCAGCCCAGTTGTCACTATGCCATATTATTTTAGTGTCTTACCAAAATCACAAGCAAAGTTTAAAAACTATTTTTATATTTTTGCATCTAAAAAAACATATTTTTAAAAACAAATACTTGGGTTGCTTTGAAATCAGTTTATAGTAGAGACCATTTTTTAAGGTTAGGAATCTATTACAATGACAAGCAATGGTCTATGTCAATGAGAATGGCATCCACATGGTAAGGGGACATACTTTGGATCTTAAACATCTTTTCTTTCTCTTCCTGGACAATCAGTGCAGTCAACAAATTATGGGTTTTTCTATATTTCTGCAAACATTCTCTTTGTTCTTACTGTGCCCAATCATGAATAATAAAAAATAATAAATATTAGAACTTACCACTTTTGGCAATGTTCCCTATTAGTTCTTGAAAAAAAATTACTGTTTGAATTATCTTTCTGCTTCATCGTTACAATCACTGCCAGCCCCCCAAGTTCTTCTATACACGGTTATTTCCTTTTAACCTACAGCTAATCAGTGACTATTTTAGAAAGCTTATTATGTCCCATTACCATGTAAGGTGCTAAACAGAATACAAAAGTAGTAGAAGATGTGATCAACTGTCCTCATTCAGCTTATATTCTGTTTGGTGAGGAAAGACTTTTGAATAAGAAACAATTAGAGAATAATATATAAGATAATTGGTAATCAAGTACTAAATTATGTGGTACAGACTCAGTTTCTGTCCTGGCCCTGCTTGCTTGACGTGGCACCAGCACAATGTCCTATGCAAGAAGGTATGTCATAGAACAAGCTATTATTGATTGGAAGATGATGCTCTTCCTCCAATAGTGAAGATGAATTGCAGACATGTCTCTGTGTGACTATAATACACTAGAAAAAATGCCCAAGGAAAAGGGATGAGAGATACTATAATCATATTTTGATTCTTTGGTGAATCTAATATATAGATAGCCTCTCATCCACGCCTCGCTACTCGATGCCTTCCAAATTCCAAGAGAGATTCTGCCAAGAGGACATAGAGAAATTCAACAATCATTTATAAAATGGTAACTGTATCCCAGGGAGCTGGGCTAGCTTCTGGATAAAAAATAATGTGGTTTCCTGCTTGCAATGAGTATAACTGGTGGGATAGGGAAGAGAAGGATGAATGTATCCAAATATTTATAATTTTAAATTGTATTTAAAGATTTTGATATATTATTAAATTTTTCAATACAATATTGATTGAAATATGAATTTAATTTACCACTGAACTATCCAACTATAATTCTGTGTAAAGTGAAAAACAACTTTTCAAATTCCTCATCTGTGAAATGAGGAAGTGGTATGAGATGACTTTTGTGGATCTGAATCTACGATCAGATTCAGTATTTCTGAAGAGTGTATTTCTCAGATTCTTGATCTTTAATAACTGAGACACAAGCTGAACACATAGATGTGCATATATATGTACATATATATGTATATATATGTATATATACATATATGCATCTGTGTGTACACAAATATTTGGAGATAATCACTTTTGGCATACGACAAAAATCCAATTCACTTGCTTGGTCGTAACAAAGCAAATTTCCGTGTGTAAACACAATCTGTACAAGGTGAAAGTCCTTCAGAAAGTCTTTGGAACTGATGCAGGTGTCTGGTACTCTTCTATCTATATATTATTCAATCTAATCAGTGTTGCAATATAAACACCAAACAAAATGACAGCTAACATCATAGCCGGGTGTTAACAGCAGTAGTTTGCTTTCTCCACGAAGCCAAGAGAAAAAATAAGAAAAGCAATCAGAAAGAAATATGGCCAAATTTGTGTTATTTTATTCTCTGAAGGAGCTAATCTTCCACTTCATTAGCATTCTAACAATATAAGAAAACGGAGAATGAAAAGGACACTTCATCACAATTTTTTTTCTTCTTCCCATTTGCCTCATATTGCAATTTCCTTTTTGCGGCAATACAAGATGACAAGATGACCCATACTGACCGTAAGAGAGAAATAGTCTGGCCCAGTGCATAAAGTGCCAGGCTTGGAGTCAGAAGGACCTGGGTGACCCTGGCTGGGTGACCCTGGACAAGTCACTTCATGTCACCATGAGTTGCAATCTGCAGGTGGGTGACCCCCTTACAATGAAGTCACAGTTCCTATTGTACTGACAATGCAACCAATCAAAACTGGAAAAGGAGAGGCAGAAAGAAGAAAGTCAGATCAGTATTCTAATCGTGCATCTGCCTCCCCCTTGCTCCATTTTCTAAATAATATTGGAGATGGTTATGACCATGGGAACTTCAAGAGTCCATACATGGGGAGTGGAGGCCATGCAAGTCTCTGTAGCCAATCTGTTCAGCGCTGAGACTCAGAAAAGTCGGAAGCAAGCTGCAAGGCTCCTGTCAGTGATCCCCGAACGAGGCCCTGTAAGGGCCTTCTGCTCTATAGAAACTACATTTAATCTGGGCACACTCTCCCAGGGATCAAGGTGATATGGTGACATAGGAGGAAATAAGCTCCTCAGCTGTGGACGGAAAATACTTCTGCTTCTGTTCTTGCTATGTCTTTTACATAAATATCCCTTTTTAAAAAGCTAATTGATGTGAATTAGTTACACAGAACCAGAACCAGAATGTTAACTGGCAACTGACAATGAGTGTGGGAAGAAGGACGAGAAAGGAGGACATAATGAACTGGGGCTTTAGCTGATAGCGTAAAGAGAAATACTATCTAAGAGACAGAAGCAAGATGGCAAACCAGCAAGAAACAGTACAGTGAACTTCTGCCTCACAGCTCCCCACACAAAAAATCCTCCAGACAGATCTAGATTTGGTTTAGAGGCATTTACATTAGAACCAAAGTTAAGGAGGAAATTCAAGAAACAAAAATCACCCAGAGTCATTTTTCCAATCCAGGTTGCATTGGGAGACAGGCCCATGGACACTGGATATGGGGTTTGGGTAGGAGCTACCATGCAGAGAGTGAAGAGGCCAGGTGAGTTCCCAGAGCCACTTCGGGCCATTGTGATGGGGTCATCGGCAGCATTGGCACCCACTACCCAGTTCTGGCTCACAGATCCAGGTAGAACGAGGAGGGGACCTGCGCCCAGGAGTGGCAATCTAGGATACTGAGTAGTGGCAGGTTCTGGGCAAGGCAAAGAGAAAAGTAAGCTCAAAAGTAAGCGCAGTGTCCCGTTCAGACTGCAAGTTCAGCTTCAAGGTCAGCCTGAAGCCTGCAGAACAATAACCAAAACAGGAATTCCAGACCAAAGAGAGAGCTAGTTTTGTGAGCCTGAACTCGCTTATCTAGCTCAGGCCTTCCCTCCAGAAGTGTGCAAGGGCCGGCCTTCACATCACGTCCAGTCAGTCTGTTGCCTTTTTTGACACTACCCAACCAGTCCATCTTTTTTCTGGTCACATACAAAATCTTGATGATGCATTTTATGGTATTTCTGAAAGATCACTTATCCTTGGTAATACTCAGCAGCCCCTTCCATCATGCTTTGAAAGTAAACTTTCACTTTAAAATGGTGCAACCCCCGTGGTAATACCTCTCTGCATGGCAAGACGTCAAGTTCTTGATAAGTGATTTTCTTTTGGGCTCTTTTGGTCTCCTTGCCATGTTCAGTTTTGAATCTGTTAAATGCTTTTTGGGAGTGGCCATGAAGCAAATGTCTTTACTTTCTGTCCATTTCCTCATTTTTTCTAGTCTAAAGCTTGTTGGAACAAACCAAGTTGGAATCGTCTCATCCCAAGATTAAAAGAATCAGAGCTGGAAGGGATTGTAAGGATGATCTAATTTAGCCCCTTTATTTTCTAGCTGAGGAAACTGAAACCCATAAGTGGAGCTTTCTCATGACAGAGAAAAAATATCTGATTCAGAATTCTGGACTTCTTTCATTACCCTGAGATGGAGGCAAGGATAACCCTCCACTTTTATTTTTATTTTTTTAATCTCATTTAACATTTTCTTTTGCTCCATCTCGTTGATATTCTGCTTGCACAGAGATATCAGATTTTGAAATGACTGTTAATATAGGTAACCAGTTTTTTTCTTGGTGAGACAGCCATTTTCATTTTTGTGATCTATCAAGTCCTTGGTATATGACTGAGGTGTTACATTCCTGAACTTGGTATTCATGTTGTATCAGCATACAGTACTCAGTTGAATCTAGGCTTGTCATATTTTCCAAGATAGTTTCCCCATATTTTCTTGTGCCCATTTTCTCACTGAAACCACCAGGAATCAAAGAGTACATTGACTTGACTGAGAAGACTCTGTCAAGTTTTCAGTTTGTCAAATTTATTTTTTTAATTTTCATATGTTTTACTGTCTTAGGAAAAGGAAGGATAAGGGAGGGAGAAAGCTCGGAATTCAAAAACAGATTTTAATTAAATAAAAGTGCATTTAATTTTAATTAAATAAAAAATGCTTGTAATTGGGGAAAAATAATTTGGAGTGTAATTGGAATGAAGCGATTTGCCCAGATTCACACAGCTAGTTAAGTCTGTAAGGCCAAATTTCAGCTTGGAGCCTTTGGATTCTAAGACCATTGCCACCCAACGGCCTCAGAATGAAATATTATTCAAAAATATTTCTTCATTCTATGAAATTATTGTTGGCATATGGTTTATAAATATATTCATGATGTATTATATTTTTACGTTCAATGAATAAAACAAGATAAGACCACCAAGGTTCCACTGTTACTTTTGAGCAAACTGAGATCAGCTCTGTCAACTCTGGTAACTGACAGCTATTCTTCCAGTTATCTCAATTTCTTTTCATCTTCTGATTTTACTGAGAATTAGAACAAGCACATTAGATAGAGTGCCAGGCCTGGAGGCAGGATGACTCAGCTTCCTGAATTCAAATCCAGTCTCAGTCTTACATTACTAGCTGTGTGACCCTGGGCAAACTCCATTTGCCTCAGTTTCTTCATCTGTAAAATGAACTGGAAAAGAAAATGGCAAACTACTCTAGTGTCTTTGTCAAGAATACCATAAATAGGGTCACAAAGTCAGTCACAACTGAAAAAATGACTCAACAAGACTTGTTCAGATAAAGTGAAATTCTTCTCATAGTATCTTAATTCCTGGGTTGATGGACAGAGTATGCTAAAAATATGAATAATTAATGTTTATCTGTACCATATTAGCACCACTGTAAGAGTAAAAATGATAGGGTATAGAAGGGTAAGAACTGTTTTGTATTTTTATCTATTTCATGGGTGGCCAGGCCCAAACAGTTTAGTCAATCTTGGAGTAGTGTGCCTTTCCAAATGAAAATTTAGTATAGTCAAACACTGAAATCATATTCAAAGTCTTTTTTGTCTGATAGCTGCTAGAACCCACACTACCTAGTTAGCAAATTTCTTCAGAGGAAATAACACTATATGTATAATATATATGTTTATACATATATTGTTTTTTCCTCTGAAAAAATTAAAATTTTATATATATAATATATATATATATAAAACCCAATTTTGTTGTATAAAACCTCTGTATCTCACATATTTTAAGGATATCAAAAAGCAAACTTTAAATAAAAACACAATGTCCAAATACAGTTTTTGCTTTGTGAGCCATTTTGTAAATGTAAATAAGACAGTAATGTTTATAACATTTTTTTCCAGACTAACTAAACATTCAGTTTATCTCTCAGCATGTGCTCTGTTCCCACCAAATGACATGGGTTCCCAAAAATAAGTATGATTAAGTAGTTAAGTTAATGACTGATGTAAAAAGTCCCTGAACTAAGTTCACTAGTTGGTGATCAACAAATGTTTAATACTCTAAAACCCTATTAAGAGATTTTTTACTGGACCAGCTACCTATACATAATAAACACTTAAAAAGAAATAAATAGAAAATTAGATGCATAAAAACCAATGTCAGAGTATGCAGAGGAGGAGATTTTTTGACATTATACTATATTCTTAGAAGATAATTTAATACAGCAAAATAAAATATCCTTTTTCGTAAACAGATGCTATTACCTCTTGGTCTCATGGAGATGCTTAATAAAAAATATTTATAATTTCATTTTAATAGCATTAATTTGTCCTATAGCCTTACATATTTTAGTTAATGCATTTAAAAACATCATTCTGAGGAGTTCAAAGTTTTCACCAGACTTCTAAACTGAATTTAGTAATTAATTTCTGATAATTAGCTTGCCAAGTTTCCAGTCTCTTCTATATATTAGCAGCTGAACTCAAATTTGTGATTTTTTTCAAAGAAAAATATTAGATTAAATAATATTTAATGTAAAATAAAAAAGCCTTTAATAGGCTAAGTATAACAAGTGAGTTTACTTGTTTATCTCAGTTTCTTCAACTATATGAAGGGGATAATAATAATATTTCTCAGGATTATTGAGAAGATCAAATAAGATAATAATCAGCACAGTGGCTAGCACAAATAGTAAGTGCTTAATACTTGTTGCTTCCTCTTGTCTGGGTTTACTGCTACAAATCTTGTAACTCATTTCTAATCTCGTTTCTTCATGCTTTAATTTATCTTACATATAGATAACAAAGTCCTCTATCTAATCTGTAATTCTAAAAATGCTATTTCCCCTTCTCAAAATTCTTCAACAGCTCCTTAGTGCTTACTCAACATATACTCTTTATCTGGACCTCAATAATATGGCACCAACCCACTACTAGCTATATCACAATACTCCTCTTCATATAATTTACTTCCCTGATATACAGAACTATTTGCCATTTTAAAAACTCATCTCATCTGTTCCTGTGTCAATACCTTTCCTAACACCATCTCCAACAGGAGCACATCCTGTAGTTTGCCTTGTGGTTCACACACTAATTTGCTGGGTCTTTACTTCATTTTTGGAAGACTCTTCCCTGCTCAGCTTTGATCCCTTTCCTGCCCTGTAAAAACCATGGCACTAACTCCCATGTCCTGAGCAACTGTGACATACAGAATCACAGACTCCCAGCGTTGGCAAGGACTTCAGGTACCCCCAAAACCATCTAGCACAATCCGTACCTGAGCAAAATATCCCTTCTGCAACACACACAAATGAAGACTTCCAGACAGGAAAAATACCATTACCACCTTGGGCGACCCATTCAACTTTTGGGTAATTCTAATTGGGAGGAATTTTCCCTGGCTCCCAACACCTCAAGCTAAATTTGTTTTTACTCTGTTCCCACTTACTGGCACGGTTTTGGGGTTAGGCTGAATAAATTAAATTCTTCTTCCATAGTTATCGGGTTCTTTCTAAGACTTCTCTTTTTCAGGTCAAATATCCTCCATTTTTTGGAAAAGTGGTAGCTATAGGTAGCTAGGTGACACTTTGCCTAGAGAACTGGGCCTGGAGTCAAGACCTGAATTACAATCAGGCTTCAGACACTTACTAGAGCTGTGTGACCCTATGCGAATCACAACCTTTTCACTTCAGTTTGTCCAACATTAAAATGGAAATGTATAAAATTATTATGAAGGGTTGTTGTAAGGACAAAATAATTTATTTTTAAAGCTCTTAGGACAGTACCTGATATATAGTAGGTGCTACATAAATGCATATTCTCTTTTCCCCTTCCTCTTTCAAGTGATGTACATAGCCTGGGGTATGCTTTGTTATCCTACTAATCCTTTTCTGAATTTGTTTGAATTTGTCAGTGTCTTTTCTAAAATGTGATCCTCAAAACTGAAAATAATATTCCAGGTGTGATATGACCAAAAAAGAATATGACACAAAAATAATTTCCCACTTCCCAAATTCTCTTAAAGCAGCTTAAAGGTACATTAGCTTTTTAGGCAGCCATGCTCCACCCTTGGTTCATATTGGACTAAATCCCACTAAATCTTTCAGGCAAATGGTAAGATAGGTATATTTTCCCCAATTCAATGGTTAAGTAGGTTGGTCTCTCCCTGAATCCTGGCCAATGCACACCATTGTTTCTTAAACCCAGAAACAATCCAGACTAGACCCATAGCTAACACTGATGGAAAATTTGATTCAATTTGACAAAAACCAACAAATATTTATTAAGCACTCATAGGGTGCAAGCAACTGTCACCCACCCAGCCTGGCTTGGGCAAGTAAAGCTACAGTTGCTTTTTCTGGTGATAAAAACTCCTTACCTGAGGCAACATGGCAGCCCTGCGTATAAGTGGCTTTTCATCGTAGATGGACTTTATGGTTTCTTCAGGGGACTAGAGAAAAGAGAGGAAGACATAAAGATATAAGGATAGAATATTTCCTGGAGGATCTGGGGAGGAGGAAGTGTGAAGAGGAGTGAGAGAAGAATAGGAAGAAAGAATCAGTGTTGAAGGATTTAAATGCATGGCCATCAAACTATCTATGTTTTTGGTATGATGGGCTCATTTTTTTCATATGAGTCCCTTCAATCTTCTTACATCTTCCCCTTTTCTGGGTACTCCTCCATCTAGTTGCTCTGGCCTCCTGGCTGTGCCACGGATAAGATTCTGTCCCATGGCTAGTTGCTGTGTGTATATATATATATATATATATATATAAAGTAAAGCATCCTAGCTCCTCCATATTCCTCAAGAGTTTGCCTACCCTTGATCCTATCCTATGCTATAGATATATAGATATACACACATACATACACATGCACACACACACACACACACACACACACGTATGTATAGCAAAGGATTCTGGCTCCTCCATATTCCCAGTGGCCTGGTGCAGTATACAGGGACCTCGTCTGTAAGAAGCTTGGGGCTTGGAGCTTTGACTGGAAGGTGAGAACAGCTTACTCTCAGGAGGCAGCAGGTAGGTACATACCACATCTTCATCCTTGATAATAAAAGATTCTTGATCTTCCAAGGACTTTGCTTCTTCCACTTCTTCCCTTATCAGGTCATCCTGCAAAGATAAAGATCAATATTATAAATTGACACTCAGAGGCTCTTTTGGAGAGACAAAGGGATTAATGTCCTTGAGGTCTCCTCTAAGGGATGCCATGAAAAAACCACCATGTAAAGTGGGAGGGCAAAAACTAGACTCGTTGACAGCAAAGAGTGTGAGCAGCCACTTACGTGACAGAACTTACTGAGAGCCTACTAAGTGCCAGATGCCACGCTTGGTGCTGGAGATACAAGAATGAAGATATGTTTTTCTTTGCCCTCCAGGAACGTATATTCTTCTGGAGAATAATGAGCCACATAATCCTTAGGTATACACAGGATTCTTACAAAATAATTTTGTGAGGGAGGCTTCATATAGAAGGTGGAAATGTGAAGTAAGCATGACAGCTTAAGTGGGATTGGGAATATTAACCATTCCAAGAGGAAAGGGCCACTAGAGCATGGCCCTGGAGTAAGGAAAAATCTGAATTCAAATCAGGCCTCAGACAATTACTAGCTGTGTGGATTGGGCAAATCACTTCACTTCTTGCCTATTTCCTCAACTATAAAGTAGGGATAATAACAGCACCTACCTTGGTACTTTCAGAGCTTTCAGTTTCTAAGAACAGTCTCGTTTCTTCCAAATCTTCCTTTTGTATGTCGTACTGTAAAGATAAAGATCAATGCTGCAAATTGACCCTCAGAGGTTCTTTTGGGGAGACAAGAAAATCAGTGTCCTTCAGTTCTCTTCTAAGGGATGCCATGAAGAATCACCATGTAAAGTTGGAAGGAAAAACATCCAGATTCATTGGACCACAAAGAGTGAGAGCAGCCAATTAATTGACAAGAACTTAACGAGGGCCTACTAAATGCCAGATGCTGTGGAGATACAAGAACAAAAACATCATATACCCTTGCCCTCCAGAGACTTATAATAAATCTTCTGGAAGAGATGAGTCATATCATTCTTAGGTATATGCAAGATAAAGTAATTTTGTGGTGATGAAAATGTGAGGTAAGCAGGATAGCAAAAATGGAGGTGGGACTAGGAGCACTTGGTACAATTTCTGGAACATAGTAACTTTTATATAAAAGCTTATTCCCCTTCTCTTCCCCCTGCTACTTTATAAACTAATACCTGGAGATCTTATCATAGTTTAGAATGCACCCTAAGTTTTTTTTAGGGCTATACCACTTACAGGTTTAAGTAGGTACTACCAAGCAGAACATCTTCAAGTGTGGGACCAGTGTCAGCCAGTATGGATGAAAACAGAACATTTTCCTGGCTTTTAGGCTCGTCAAGATTCATCACCAGATTGTTGGCCACCGAGTCTTGATTTTTTTTTCCATCACAACAATGCATACTTAGCACATATAATGTACATAATTGCTTTGCAAAACTTAAAATTCAATTTTGAGTATGAGGAGGATGATAATGATGATGAAAAGTCTATTGAGGCAAAAAGGCATTCTGATATTCATCGGATGAAGTATTCACATTGTTCAAGCCATGGATCTCCAAAATATGGAACTTGTTGAGAGAGTTTTCTTCGGGCCGCTCATTCAAGGAAGTCAATGCTGAATATCAAGTTTTTCAGCGGTAGGCCCCACCAGGACTTGTCCCAGAAGATTATCAGCCCCATAGACCTGGAATTGAGCAAGATGGTGCCCAAGAAATTGAGCAGTCAAAAGATGTCTGCAGGATTGGTCATCATATTGTTGGGCAATCTGCCTTCTTTGAGCAGAGTGGTTGTGGTGAACTTGATTAGAATCTGGGGAAGCTTTGGATCAGCTTAGTTGGTTGAACCACTGCTTCCTTTCCTTTCCTTTTCTCATGCTAAGGAAGTATTAAAAGTCTAGCCCTGAGCTCTGCAAAGCTGGTGGCAAATATAACAACTGTTCCAGAAATAGATCATATAATCCCCATGGATCTTTAGGCCGCTTATATTTGGAATTTAATATCTCAATAGATAATTTGTATGAATATTCATGGAATCAGATCACAAATCCAAATCCAAAAGAGACCTTGAAAGTCATGTAGTCCAATCTTTTCCCTACCCCCATTTTATGGATAAAAAACTAAGGTTGAGAGAGTTGAAGGAATTCACTTGAGTGTTCACGAACAATAACAGTAAAGCTGGGCTTTGAATTAAGATCTTTTGGCTTCAAATCTAATCCTCTTTGTCCATTTGTAATTATTTAGTCATGTTAATCGTAGTCTTCTGATAGTCTGAGTATTTCATTTTTTGGAAAGTTTTCTTCCATTTTTGTTGTGATTCTGGTTTTATTAGCATATAAATATGGATAAGATGTTCTTCTTGTTTTGATTTCTTAGCTATAATTTCATTTTGCTCATTTGCTATTTTGTTCATTTGATTTTCTGATCTCTTCCTTTTTGTTGTTATTCCAGAACTGATACTTTTTTATACATTTTTTATTAAAGCTTTTAAAATACAAAACATATGCATGGGTAATTTTTCAACACTGACCCTTGCAAAAACTTCTGTTTCAACTTTTCCCCTCCTTCCCTCCACCCCCTCCCCCAGATGTCAGTAGTCCCATACATGTTAACTATGCTAAAGTATATGTTAAATACAATATATGTATACATATTTATACAGTTATCTTGCTGCACACAAAAAATTAGATTTAGAAAGAAGGTAGAAATAACCTGAGAAGAAAAAACAAAAACGCAAGCACACATAACAGAAAGAGTGTAAATGCTATGTTGTAGGTCCATACTCATTTCCCAGTGTTCTTTCTCTGGATGTAACTGGTTCTGTTCATTACTGATCAATTGGAACTGATTTGGATCCTCTCATTGTTGAAAAGAGCCACATCCATCAGAATTGATCTTCATATAGTCTTGTTGAAATATATAAAGATCTCCTGGTTCTGCTTATTTCACTCAGCATCAGTTGATGTAAGTCTCTCCAAGCCTCTCTGTATTC
This sequence comes from Sminthopsis crassicaudata, assembly GCF_048593235.1. NCBI lineage: Eukaryota > Metazoa > Chordata > Mammalia > Dasyuromorphia > Dasyuridae > Sminthopsis > Sminthopsis crassicaudata. The sequence goes on from NC_133621.1 coordinate 59,860,210, forward strand.
ATCCTGCTGGTCATTTCTTATAGAACAATAATATTCCATAACCTTCATATACCACAATTTATCCAGCCATTCTTCAACTGATGGGCATCCACTCAGTTCCCAGTTTTTTGCCTCTATGAAAAGGGCTGCCACAAACATTTTGGCACACACAGGTCCCTTTTCCTTCTTTAGTATTTCCTTGGGATATAAGCCCAGGAGTAGCACTGCTGGATCAAAGGGTGTGCACAGTTTGATAACTTTTTGAGCTTAGTTCCAAATTACTCTCCAGAACAGTTGGATCCATTCACAACTCCACCAATAATGCATCAGTGTCTCAGTTTTCCCACATCCCCTCCAACATTCGTCATTTCCTTTTCCTGTCATCTTAGCCAATCTGACAGGTGTGTAGTGGTATCTCAGAATTGTCTTAATTTGCATTTCTCTGATCAATAGTGATTTGGAACACTCTTTCATATGACTAGAAATAGTTTCAATTTCTTCATCCAAAAATTGTCTGTTCATATCCTTTGACCATTTTTTCAATTGGAGAATGGCTTGATTTCTTAAATTAGAGTCAATTCTCTATATATTTTGGAAATGAGACCTTTATCAGAACCTTTAGCTGTAAAAATGTGTTCCCAATTTATTGCTTCCCTTCTAATCCTGTCCGCATTAGTTTTATTTGTACAAAAGCTTTTTAACTTGATATAATCAAAATTTTCTATTTTGTGTTCAATAATGAGCTTCAGTTCTTCTTTGGTCACAAATTCCTTCCTCCTCCACAGATCTGAGAGGTAAACTAACCTATGTTCTTCTAATTTATTTATAATCTCATTCTTTATGCCTAGATCATGAACTCATTTTGAGTTTATCTTAGTGTACAGTGTTAAGTGTGGGTCAGTGCCTAGTTTCTGCCTTATTAATTTCCAATTTTCCCAGCAGTTTTTGTCTAATAATGAATTCTTATCCCAAAATCTGGGGTTGATCTCTTATTTTTAATCAGATTATCTGAATTTATTAATCTGATTGATTTTTTCAAAGAATCAATTTAATAAACTCCTTTTAAAAATGAATATTAAGTTTATTAATCCTTTCTGATTATGCAGCCCACCATAGATCCATACCCTTCCTGAGTTTTCCCCCAATATTTGCCTCAAAATTTCACCTCTTCATCCATGTTCTCTCACTCTTCCAGGTGCCAGTTATTCCCAGGGATTCTAACTCCTTTCCTCTCAATTTAGGATAAGTAATTTTTCAAACACCAAATTTCCAGCCACACCCAGTATAAGGTCCTCATCTCCCTTCACAGACCATCTCCCTTCACTCATAAGAGCCTTTATCCCCTTCACTTAACCCCTTCACTCTATTAAAGTAAAAATCTTTCTTTCCCCTTATTTCAACCCTCCCCCCTCTCCTCACCCATTCCCTTGTAGGATCTTTTCTTTCTTTCAGTTTCCCCTCATTGCTAAACCCTTGATTTGACCATAGGACATCATACACTCTTCTTCCTCCCCCTGCTCCTTTTTTCTTTTCTCTCCCATGATGTAATGTAGTTCAATCAAATTACAAACAAAAACATTGATCATCTTATAGGCAAGATGTTAACAGTTTCTGTCCATAATGTTCCCTTCCTGCCACTTCTTTGTCAACTCCACCAGATTTCTGTCTTTCCCATCATCTCCCTGTGTTGACTCAGATAGAAGAATTTTACTGATTTCTCTTCATGATCACTTCATTGCTATTGCTGTCCTTGCCTGCTGCCCTTACTGCAGGATTTCTTTTGTCTGAGATGCTCAGAAGCAAATAATCTCTTCAATTATAGTTTTATTCTTAAAATTATTTCAAACTCTTCATTATTTAACATCCATTCTTTTCTCACATGTGTTTAAGCTCAGATTTGCAGGGTATATCATCTTGAGTTTCATCTTAAGTTCCAATGCTCTCCAAAACACAGTATTCCATTCTTGCCTATGTTTTTTAGTCAATGAAGAATAGTTGTGTCTTATTTGTTTTCTTCTTTGTATTTGAAGGTCTTTCTCTGATCATTTTAGAACTTCTCGTTTCTGAGTTTAAACTCTTGAGTTTGTTTTTGTTTTTTCCTGAAGGTGATATTTGAATTTTTTCAACTGGACTTTCATTTTTTATATTCAAAACTTCTAGACAGTTCTCTTCTATAATTTCCTTCATTATAGTGTTAAGGTTTTTTGTTTGAGGGTTTTAGGGGGCTTGTCATGTTCTTTGAGAGACCTATGGTCTTTACATTGCCTCATCATATACTTCTTTGAGATCAGTATATTTTAATTGCATAGTGAGTATATTATTATCATTCTTTGTGTCTATTCTTTTAGATTGCCTTTTATTATGTATTTGCATTTCCAACCTATTTTTCTCTCTTTTGTTTCTTTGGTGAGACTTGCCATTGCAGATTCAAGTTTTACTCTTCTGCCTATTATTTTTGCTGTGCAGGCCATCCATTTTACTCTTATAATTCTCTTGGTACAGCATGGTGTTCCACCCTTCTCTCAAATTTTACAGTCCTATGTTTCCTGTCGATTTATTTGTTCACATTTGAGTTTTCTTGTTGTTGAAATCATTTGATTTTGACTTCCACCATCTCCCTTATTTTATTTATCATTTATTTTCTGACTGCTTCCCCTCTGATTTCCTTGGGGGCTGAGTCTTAAAGCTCCTCCAATGTTGAGTAATAGACATTTTACCAGCCTGGGTCTCTGCCCCTAGAAGTTTTGAGTGATCAGAACTAGTTTCAGTTGGATGCTCTTTCCCTCAGATTTAGTACAGAGTATTGTACAGTCCTTCTCTCCACCCCATTCCATCTCCCACAAATTGTTTCCTGTCCTGGTGTCCTGTTTTGCCCCTTCTGTTCCTTAATTCTTTGTCTTGATAGCAATAAATTCAAGAGCTTTATGACACTGGTGCTACAGGGATGTGGTATTACAATGTTGTTCACCCTCGTCACTGGCAGTGCAGAACTTTGCAGTGCCCCTGGCCATCTTCTGTTCTTGAGAAGGGTTTGCCAGGGTAAGTTTCCATGGAGCTAGGATATCCACATCACTGGCAAAACAGAGGATAGACTTGGCATGGGAATTTTCTTATAAGCAGCTATCAAGTCCTTGGGTCTATTAGTATAGCTCATTATCAGTACTGTGAGAGCTGAGGGAAGGATGCTCAGCAAGCTCAGTGAGCTTCCAGTTTGTTTATTTATTTTTTTTTTTTTACTTTTTTTGGAAGTCTGGGTGTCTTAGATGATGGAGACAGCTGAATACATTTTATTTTTGATGAATAATTTCTGTTTTGAAAAGGTTTGAGACATAATGTTTATATATTTTTTAAATTGATCAAAGAAAGCAGGTGAATCCTTGCAATAGTCAAACAAAATCATAGATCATAAGATATAGAGCTGGAAGGGACCTTAGCAATTCTTTAGATTATCCTCCTTCTAAAAAACAGATGATGAAATTGACTAAATAAAATGGCTAGGACCATTCATGCAGAGAATCACAAAGTTGGACTTCAGGTCCATATCTTGTGATTCTTAATCTAATGCTGTGTCTAAATATCACTTTTTTGATCTCTTGTTAATTTTATGACTTTCAATTTTTAATTCCAATTAAGTTCAATGACTAGTACTACAATGTGATGTACCACGGAAATGGGTTATGTACACCCCAATAGGTATACCACCAAGCATATAGTTATATGTGTGACAGTGCATGTGTGTTTAATAAGCCCAGCGACAATATGTCCAAATTAATGTATTCATGAAAGAGTAACCGTTTGAAAATTTTAAATTTCAAGGACAACAGTCTCCATTGTGTCTGAAAACTTGAAATCTCTATAGATTCCATACCTCTCCGATATCCAAATACAAATACCTCAACACACACACACACACACACACACACACACACACACACACACGCACAAATGTGCTTTCCTAGGAAATCACAGAGAAAATAATCAAGCTAAACAGAATATATAAAGATGACAGCGTCCTAAGCCAAGACAGTTGTCCTTTCCTTCTATAGATAATTTTTTAGTTAGGAAATATGGAAGAATACTGGATATCCTATAAAAGAATGGAAGGAAATGCCAATAGTAAAAAAAAGCAGATAAAGGGGTATGTTTTTCTAATCACTGAAGAACATCTATTGATATCTTGTACATTTTCAAACTTTTCTTTTTGCAGCTAAAAACAAAATTCTTCAAATTAACCTCAAATTCCATAACCCTTCAGCCAGCAGAATTATCAAGCTTGCCAACAACATCAAGCCAATCTTTGCTGCTTTTTTCCTCAGTAGACTATTAATCTTTTTCTTCAGCAATGAGAGGCTCCAAATCAGTTCCAATTGATCAGTGATGAGCAGAACCAGCTACACTCAGCAAAGAATACTGGGAAATAAATGTGGACCACAAGATAGCATTTACATTCTTTCTGTTGTTGTTTGTATTTTTGTTTTTCTTCCCAGGTTATTTTTACCTTCTTTCTAAATCTGATTTTTTTATATGTATACATATATTGTATTTAACATATACTTTAACATGTTTAACATGTATGAGACTACCTGCCATGTAGGGGAGAGGGTGGGGGAAGGAGGGGAAAATTGGAACAGAAATTTTTGCAAGGGTCAATGTTGAAAAATTACCCATGCATATGTTTTGTACATAAAAAGCTATAATAATAAAAAAGAATAAAAATCTTTTGAAAGGAGGAATTGCTTCATCTTTTGTCTTTATACCCTTACCACCTAGCTTACTCTTAGGCCGGTGTCAAGAGCCTAAAAATAATTTAATTTAATTGGATTCCTTTCCAATCCCTATTCCCTCATCACAATTTCTCATTTCTCTCAAATCTGGAGTACCTTGGGTGCTTCTATTCTTACACACAAAGCTTGGGAATAGTGAATACAGTACTAATTTTGGAATCAAGAAGACTTGAATTCTTTGTGCCTCTGACACATACTGGCTATGAAGCCTTTTAGTGTTTGAGGCAACTCTGTAAGAGTTTAAGCTATTGAAGAGGTGCTGGCTTGCACTTACAGAGGGAATTTTCTCATCCAGGAGTTCCCTCCACCAATGAAATCACAGGTCTGTCCCCATTCCTATTCCTAATTCAGCATGATAAGCAGTGTGTTTCAATGACTAGCATGAGTTCTGTCATTATTGGCAAGTGCAATTGCAGATGATTAAATAAAACCAACTTCTTGAACAATGCAATAATAAAAATCTATTCACCACAGACTTATCTAATACAAGTTAAATGCAAATTGTTAAGTTAGAAATGCTGAGTATGATATACAATTTGCTAAGCTGGAACTGCTGAGTACAGTACATCCTCAAACCCATATTGAAAAACATAAGAAATATTTCAGTTGCAAAAGCTATATCATGCAATTTAAATTAAATAAAAGCTTGCTTTCTATTCGCACTTTCATTTCGGAATAATGGATAATGACATTGGAGTCTATGCCTCATAGAATTTCATGCTCAGTTTGACATGAGGGTTTGTATATTCAAATGATATTGATGTATAGTTGACCATAGTGTGATCTTAGCCTTTTTAAAAAAGAGCCATTTTCAGTACAATTTAAAACCATGAGACAAAGATATAAATGTAAAATTATATATCATTTTGAAATGTATGTTTAAGGAATTAAGAATAAGGTGATCTTTGCACAGGCCTCTCAGCTTCCTTCTGACTCATTCTTAGCTCAATTCTTTGCTGAATTGGTGACCAAAGCCAAAAGCCAATAGATGAATGGTCAAGGAATATATAAGCAGTTCTCAAAAGAAGAATTCCAAATTATTAACTAATGCATGCTTCAGGTTGCTAATATTAAGAAAAATGCAAATTGAAATAGCAGGATGAGGTAAGAGAGGGAGGGAAAAATTTTAAAACACAAAAATTTTTACAAAAATGGATGTTAAAATTATTTTATGTGTATTTGGAAAAATAAAATACTATTAGGGGAAAAAGAAGTTCCCATGTAAACAAAAATATTTATGAAAACATAGTTTTGTAGTAGCAAAGAACTAGAAACAAAATAGATGTATATTACTTGGAGAATGTCTAAACATACATGAATGGAAAAGAATATTACTGTTCTGTGAGAAATGATGAATATGATGAATACAGAGAAGCACAGAAACACATTATTTGATACAGAATGAAGTAAAGAGTAAAACAAAAAACAAAAGCAAAAATAATTCATGATAACAATGTAAATGGAAAAACTACAATTATAAAACAAATGTGAATACTGCAAAATTACAAAGAATAGTTCCTCCTCATTCCTTTGCAGGGTATGGAATACTGTATATACTTTCAGACTTTTTAAATATGCTTATCAGTTTTGCTTATTTTTTCTATAAACAATATGATTTCTTATATAGGATGACTGAGAAGAATTTGATAATGTAAAAAACAAACTATGAAAATAAAATATATTTTTTAAAAATTATTTTTAAAAACACTATAGTCAAAGACCTTAAGGTGACCCCAATTCTATGGTGCCAAATTGATTAGTATCTGAAAAAAAGGAATGATGGTGAAGAGAGTTTGATCTGGTGCTGGAGATTTCTTCCTTTACTATTATTTTCACTCTTGACACATAATTGATAAAAATATCAAATTAATATTCTCTTGAATTTGTAACAGGGAGATAGATTTAATTAATAAAGCATATAAGCCTTACGGTACACCATAGAAATAAGAACCAAATTTATATTTTTAGTTTGCATCTTTTAATACAAATCTGACTGTTTTAGTTGACACTTGCCAGGGAATCAGAAGATCTAGATTCAGTTTTTCTTTGAGCAAATCATTTAACCATTCCAGTCTTCAGGTGATTCTCTAAGATAGTTGCAAAGAATGTGGAAATTTGAATCGTTACAGAAAGTCTGCCACTGGGAGCTTTGTTTACTGATGAAACCATAAAGTTTAGTTCAAATAAAGTTAGAACAAAGCCCTTATTTTATAACTTCTATCAGGACAAAAGGAAAAAAAAAAGAATAGATATTAATAATGACATTTAAATGTATGCTTGCTTGAGTTTTGGGTTCATCCTTCAAAAAATGTTTTGTTTTGTTTTGTTTTTTAACAAAAGATATATATAACTATATATATATATATATATATATATATATATATATATATATATGTGTGTGTGTGTGTGTGTGTGTGTGTGTGTGTGTGTGTGTGTGTGTGTGTGTGTATTTTTTTTCTTTAACCAAAACACTGAATTGAAAAAAAATCCTATTTTTTTTCTTTAGAAATATACTGAAATTTACAAAGGCCTGGGAAGTTTGATATGAACTGATGCTAAATGAAGTGAGTAGAACCAAGATAATAGTGTATACAGCAACAACAAGATTATATGATGATCAATTGTGATGGACTTGGCTCTTTTCAACAATAAGGTGATTTAGGTCAATTCCAATGGAATTGTGATGGAGAGAGCCCCCTGTATATAGAGAGAGGAATAGGGGACTGAATGTGGACTATAACATGGTATTTTCACATTGTTTGCTTTCTTATTTTTTTCTCATTTTTTCTTCTTTTGATCTGATTTTTTTCTTGTTCAGCATGATAAATGTGGATCTAAGTTTAAAAGAACTGCACATGTTTAACTTATATTGCATTACTTATCTAAAGGGGGGTCAGAAGAGAGAAAAAATTTGGAACACAAAATTTTTCAAGCGTGAATGTTGAAAACTATCTTTGCATGTATTTTGAAAAATAAAAAGCTATTACCATTTAAAAAAGAAATATATTAAAATTATATTAGAGACATAAATGTAGTCGATTTAATTTCATCAGAAACTTGTAAAGCATTCAAGTTTACATTTTTCCGAGATTATTAATCCTTAGGTTCAATAGTGTATTTTAGTGATAAAATTTTTTTGATGTTTCAATTCTGCAGGGCTTTCAATTAATTAAAAATAGAATTTTGACTAAAGAATATCTTTTTAACAGAAATATGATTCTGTATTAACTTACATATTTTTAACATAGATGTTATTAAAAAGATAAAACTAAAATACAATTGTTGTTAGCTCTATAATAATAGTAAAAATATCAAAAATCAACACACCTATCCTCTAATAATTTGTATAAAATATATTAAGCAAAACTGAGTGCAAAGAAGATATTTTAACACTTGCAACTTTTCTGATTAGTAACTGAGTAGATATTAGATTGGTAGGCATGTTGAACTTCATTAGTTTTCCTAATAATATTGTTAATTAGTTTTACACACTAAACACTTCCTATTAAACTTTGGTAATCAGCTATAAAGGAATTGAGGGAAATCTTCAGTGAAAACTGGAGAAAAGCAGGTTTTCTCAACTAAAATTCAGCACTTACTGAAAAACAATGTCCTTAACATTTTATAATTAACCGGAAGATGCAGAGAATATAAGATCTTATTGTGCTTATTATTTGTTGATGATCCAAAAAAGGCATTTGATTTAATGGATTCTTTAAAACAAAGAATCTCAAAATCACTTGAAAGAAATAACAACAGAAATAACTGTGCAAGGATTCTGTGATTCCTAACACCGGGCGAGGTATAAAACAGGGAGAGAGATGTCTGAATGCCAAAGAGATTCACCACTTATCAGAGAAATACAGTCTAGAGTCCCAGCTGAAGAAAAAGTCCACAGGGAGGATGGTGGCAAACCCCAGACTTTATGGATGCTGACTGCACCAAGACCTCTTGGCCCACAGTTGTAATTCCTCAAAGAAGTTTGGCTTCTCCCTCCATTCAATAAAAACCAAGTAGATGAAGAAACCAGATCAAAGAGTTGGAGATCTCCAAGCTGGAGTAAAAGTGAAGGTGCGCTGTGGGCAGAGGCAACTAGAATTTCCACCTCAGAGCTGTTCCTTTGCACCTCATGGAGATCTAACTGGCTCTGGACCTTTGGAACTCTCTCCCCTCACCTGTGCAGTTCCTTGAATCATATTCATTAGCTATTTGTAGAAGTTGGTTCCACCTGGTACAACTTTTATACTAGGATTTGACTAGTTTCTTATGGGAAGGTATTTTCATTGGCGTAGTCTCCTTGCACCATGTCATTTCCTTAAAACAGCCAGAAATATAATTTTATTTATTTTTTTCCAGACTTGCAGACTTTAGTTGGACTTCCATCCAAAGTTATGACCATATCAAAACTGAACTTGGGGCAATTTAATTAAGATTGGGGGTAAGAGAAGGCACAGAGAATAATGTCCCTGGAGGTACAGCTACACTAGAAAGATCACTTTAGTCCATGCGAAGAAAAGTGGGTCTGAAAAGGGGCTATGGATCGTGGTGAAAGGATCATGGGGATGGAAGCCAGCAGCTGTTGCCCTGCGTTCTTTTTAAAGATCCGCAACAAGTTACAGAGCTCCAGTTCCCACAGGGAGGAAGCCCATCCAGGCACGTGTGCACGTATACACACAGGTGCCATATGGGCACATGCCCCTTCACCATCAGTTGCCAGAGCCCTCCCCCAGCGTGCCAGTAGTTCTGTCTCTGCATCCACCTACACATTGTTGCTATTGGAGGAACCCACATGTCTCATCTCACTTGTGGAGTCATGATCTCTCCTGAGCCCATGATTGATGACCATTGTCTTGGTTCAGATCACTAAATCTGCCCATTTCCTAGGCACTCTGGGAATGACTTCTCAGAATCATAGCTACTTATTTGTGATAGAAAAATACTTTTTGCAGAATGTAACCATAATAGACAATTTCTGCCCAAAGTGAAAAATTCAGTATTTGTGCCTTAATACTATGTTCTCTCACACCAGCACAATTTAGATTTACATAAAGACTAAAATTCCTTCTCTACAGATATTTAATATATCTTACGCTTTGCAAGGGCCCTGTTGTTTTATTATTTTGATATGTGCATATTCCCCCTTTCTCTATGTCAGCAGAAGCAAAACTTCTTAAAAGCTTAATGTGTGTGTGTATGTGTGTGTGCTAGAGATAGATGAATAGATAAATAGTAGAAGGACAAAGATATATAAATGAAAGCATATCCTCTTCTCTTAGATGTACCAATATAAAGATAGAAATATCTATCTCAAGTTCTAAGGATAATACACACACACATACACACACATACACACACACACGCATACACACATATGTATTATAAAGAAAGGTTTGGGTTGAAAAGAAAACTGAAATTGTCTTTGTTTTCTGCATTTACTAGTCAGTCCCATAGAAGGCTCTTATTGTGGTCCTGGAGCATTGTTTTTCATTAATTTCTATGACAAGGAACCCAAAGCACATGGAGCTAAGAGCCACAAAACAAACAAAATAAGGGAAGCAGTCATGACTTGGCACAAAGTGTGACAACCTAGAAAAAAGCAAACGTTTCAATATCTGAAGTGGGGTTGATTTTCTATGAACAACCTTTTCTTTTCCCAACAGTATCATATTCTTTTCCGGCACATTTAGGACGCAAGTCAAGCTGTGTTTTATTTTTTATTATAATAAACACAGTCAGTTGACTATAACAAAGACATATTAGTGCTGATCAGTTGAAAGCCAAAATACACCATCAGCTGTGGGGTGGGGGGAACAAAAAAAAAGTCAACTGATAAAATAAAGGACCAGCCGTCTGGAAAGCTCTATAAAAAGAGAATAAAAAGGGCAGTGTTCTTATGAGACTACCACAGGATGCCAAAATATCTAGTGAGGGCCCTTCTGTGGCTGTCATTTTTGGAAACTAGTAACTAAGACTAGCAAACCCCCTTATATTAGTGTGGTCTCATGCATAATGTTTCTTGAATATCTTTAACAAAAACATGCACCAAAAACCATATGTGTGCCATTTTAAAAATATGCAACACAAGATTCTAAGTAAGATTCTTATATAAGGATAAAATATCATAATGGCACAGATTGGTTTCTTTAAAATTATACTTTAAAAATATCTCCAAAGTATAGCTATTAAAGTATTATAAAGAATAGCAAGAATAAATATTTCTTGATCAACAAATATGCAAAGAAAATTCAAAACATGAAAATGATGATATACAATATAATAGGCTATATTTGGAGGGAAGAGAATAAAGGAAATAAAAATAAAGACTCTTACCATGTCTAGAATTGCTTTTTTCTCTTCTTCAAGAATTTCACTTAAATGTTCTTTCATTAAGGTTAACTGAAATGAAAAAATATATTGGATTCTGATTAAAGAATTTGTTTAAAATTCTTTCTGTTTAATGGATATCAGTGAAATTAATAACAAATAAATAACATAAATGAGAAAACTTTTCAAATCACTTTGAATTCAAGAAAAGTGACATACTATATAAGTAATAACAATAATAATAGCTATCCTTTACATAGCACTTATTATGTGCCAGATACAATCATTATTTCATAGTAATGCTGGGAGGTAGATGCTCCTATTGTTCCCATTTTACAAATGCTTCACAAAGTGAGTCAAACAGAGGTTAAGTGACTTGCCCAGCATTGTATAACTTAGATCTTCCTGATTCCAGGCCCAGCATTCTGTCTACTGTGACACTTAGATGCAGCTATCTACCTCTGAGTCACTGTAAGGACCAAATGTGATAATTTGCTAGTTGTTATTACAGCATACTGTTATCAGATACCTTCACAATATTTTAAAGAAAAGCCAATTTATTTACAATTATTCTTGAAAATCTAGCACCTTATCTCCAGAGAATTTGGCTGCCAAGTGACCAGCAATTCATTTGACATAGATCTGGGAATAAGTACTTGAAGATTATAAGCAGTGACCAAAAGAAGTGTAAGTTTCTTAAACATTCGTTAAGAGGCAAGATTTAAACTCTTATCATGATATCACCATGTTTTAAAATGGTAGAATGTCAGAAATGACATAGGAAAAATGCTCTAAATCACTGATTAGAGAAATAGTAATTATATGAACTCCAGGATTTCACTTAACACCCATCAATTAGCAAAGCTGATAAGCCAGGGGAACGACAAATATTGGAGGGGTTACAAAAAACAGGTACATTAATGCAGTATTGGTAGAGTTGTAAATTGGTCCAGCTATTTTGGAAAGCAACTTTGAATTGTCCTTAGAATGTCACTAAATTGTTCAAACTCTTTGGTTTAGTATTTCCAATACTAGTCTCATATTCCAAAGAGGTCAAGTGAAGAGTGAAAAGACTCAAATGTTCAAAAATATTCATACCTGTTCTTTTTATGGTAACAAAAAACTGGAAATTAAGGAGAGGCCCATCAATTAGGGAATGGCTGAATAAATTATAGCATATGTATATTATGGTACAATAATTATTCATAGCAGCACCTTTGTAATAGTGAAAAGCTGGAAACAGTTGAACAAATTGTAGAATATGGATATAATAGAATATGAAAAAACAGCAAATATGAATTCAAAGAAATATGAGATTTGAATGAAATGATGCAAAGAGAAAACAGCAGGACAAGGAGAAAAATAAACACAATGACTACAATAATCTTAATAAAAATAACACAAAAGGGCTCTTGAACTCAGCCTATCTGTGAATAAAGATGAAAAGAGCTCTCCTCCACTTGATATACAGGTAAGGAACTATGGTGATAGAATAATACATATTTTGTCAGTCACTGGCATCATAACAGCCGGTTGAATTTAGCTGTTTTTGTTTCCTTTTTTGTCAAATGAAGGGATGCTATGAGGAGAGGAGAGTTCTTTGTAAGTTATTACAGAGTTTAAAAAATATATCAATATAATTAGGAATCTTAATTTTTTAAAAAAGATCTTCAGGTTTAAGTAGACTGCAAATTTGATAAGTCAGCAGTGGGACATGGTAACCAAGAAAGAGATGAAAAATTTGGGGTTTAAGGAGGATAACTGTACTTCTCTAGTCGGAATTCACTTCTGGAGTATTATGTTCAGTTTTGGAGATCATTCATATTTTAAGAAGAATATTAATAAGCTGAGTATCAAAAGAAGGACAACATCATGGTAAAGGGCACTGACTTCATGCCATATGCAGCTTGGTTGAAATAATTTGGGAGGTTTAACTGGGACATGATCATTGCCTCAATATTTGAAGATTTGTTCTGTGGGAAAAGATTCAATCTTTTTTCTGCTGGGCTCCAATGGGCAAAGCTATGAATTATGAGATGGGAAATGTGAAAAGTCAAAATTATTTCAAGTCAAAGAACTCACATTTCAAAGTCAAAGAACTCACATTTTATCTGAGTAAAGTGTATGTAAACAGAGAAGATTAGGCAAGGGAGGAGGTAGATGATCAGAGGACCCTTGCCCAACTGGTTCTCCCAATCTGCTCCATGAAATCAATTCTCTGCTGTGCAAGTATACACAAAATACATGTAAAATAAATTCAAAGTAACCGGGGGACAGGGTAACTAACAGCTAAGGAACTGGAGGAAAACACACATAGAAGGAGATATCCCTGAGCTGAAATTTCTAGGGAGATATGGATTCAAAGAGGCAGAAGTGAAGAGGGGGATGACTTATGCTTGAGATGGAAGGAACTGGGAATATTTAGCCTGGAGAAGAGAAGACAGAGGGAATATGATACCTGTCTTTGAAGAATTTGGAGGGTTTTTGTTCGGAGGAAAAATTAGATTTGTTCTTTGTGACTTATGAGTTGGAGATTTTGGGGCTAGGCAAGAATATGCCTTATCTGATTTTGGAACAGATTGAATAACTGGGCCCAAACAGTGCTCAATAATGGATGGACATCAATCTGGGCCTCCTATTAAGCACTACTCATTTGTCTCATCATAATATAGAGATAGTACTGGTTTCTTGAAAGAATAACTCAGTGGAGAAACAGAGCTTAGTGGAGGTCCTACTAAGAACCCTTTAGGCAAAGGCCTGAAATTGATCTAACAAGATGAACGTTCTTTTGAAAATACTTTTATAATGGTATTTCTCTTTGAAATAAAGATTTTGTTTTGCAAATTAAAACTATCTGAAACAAACCTTAACCTACCGTTGATTATTATTATTATGGCATGGATAAACCAAGAAGTCTATTATCGTTTTGATATCAGAAGAGTTGCCTACTATCATGAATATTAATTTTTCCTTAAAATAGGAATGAAAGCATCAATTTTTATATTCTGTACTATAAGTCTAGTATTCATTGAGTTGGTCAGTCTCATATTCATCTTGGGAAGGGGGAATAAAGGAATGATGAGCTAGGTTTATCAGCAGGTAGGAGGAAGAGACCTGTTTGTTTTACATTTGGCACGCTGTGTAGTATTCTTTAAGAAGAATATTCCCCAAGGAATGCTATATGACAAACTGCAGAACATTATGCTACTGGAAAAAATTAAATAATTGTTAGTCCAAAGGGAAAGAGGAACACATACAACAGGAGCAAGTAAGCTATGGCATGTTAGGCAAAAGCTATAATTGAAGACATGTATAACTGGAAAAGGAGGTGGGCCAGTTATATAGTAAGAAGATAGCCTCAATGTCACATCTAGATATTAAAAAAATTGAGGAGGGGGACTCCAGCAAAAGGATCAATCCTCTATAGAAGATTGCTAAAAAGACAAAGATTGGAATCTCAACATGGAGGGATGACAATCTGTATCCATTTAAAGGACATCCACTATGAAGAAATTATCAATCCTTTAAAGCATCGAAGTATGTAAAAACAAATATATACCAACATCATGATGGGTACAACAGACATAAAATGCAAATTTCTATAATTTTTCTTCCCATAACTCAAATATACCATAAAACTTCATTGAATCTTCCTTATGACCCTTATGATATCAAAAGTATAAAATAATAAAAGGTTTCCAACAACTAACCACTTTTCACAAAAGAAAGGCAATTTAGAGGAAAATCCCTTATCATTAGTCACCTAATAATAAGCAATGGGACAAATGGACATGTATTATTTCCATTTGCTTTTGCTTTGCATAACTATTCGGAAATTCTGCTGGTCCCCCAAGCATGTAGATATTTCAATTAAAAAGGGTCATTCATCAATGTCAAAAAGTTACAGTACCTTTTGAATAATTTTCTGATCCCTCTGCATTTTTTGTTTCAGACCCGCAAGTTCACCTTCTGAAAACAAAAGAAGAGAAAGGCAGACCATGAAATTACAAGCTTCTGTCCATGCATTCCAACTGTGTGCGCTAGGTCAGTCTGTAAGCTGATGGAATGCACAGTGGACCAAAGTCCTAGCAGGACGGTGACCTTCACAACCGCCCTTGACCTTCCCAGCCTCTTTCCCGCTGTTCAGTCTGCCGGTCAGATGGAGATGAAGAAGGAAGTTAAAGAGCCAAGTGTGGCAAGGAGCCCACCACTTCTCAGGACTACCCCCAGACATCTCTGCTGTTAGTCACAGCCAATACGAAGGGCGTTATCAGGTCCTTCTTGATTACACCTGCTAAGCCTTCGAGCAAATGAGAAGTGAAAATGTGCAATCCCGACATTTTGGATGGTGCCGTATTTGAGCGCTGCTCACTTGGTAACTGTTAGGTGGCCTGATTTTATTTCCATACAGTTCAGCTTTTCACAGTCAGCCTTATGCCAGAACTGGAGAGTTAACATTCCTGTCGGCACATAACTAAAATATACTTATAAATGGACACATGCTAAATAATTTAATTGTAAAAGATGCTGATACTGCAATTGGTTATATAAATTCCCATTTATGCTTTAAAATGAACTCCAGAAAATGAAGCAAAGAATCATGTTTTCTAAAACACTTTTGGTTTCTGCACAAGGCATATACAAATATGTATGCACAATTATCTAACCTTTTACATGTCCATAATGTAACCTTTGCATTATATTTACAAAATATAACTTTTGCAAAACAATTGGCTGAAAGGTCTTAAATGGTCTATATTTTCTCTAAGCCTAGACAACTTTAGACTAATGATTTTTTTTAAAACATTAATCGAGGCAAGATTTAAACAATTCTATTATAATTATCACCATGTTTTAAAATGAGAGAATTCAGAATTAGGCAGCAAATGCCCTGGCTCTCAGAAAAGAATGCTTTAAAATAATAATAATAATCTTTCAGCTTGAAATAGATCATGGATCATCCATAGTAAGCAGACCAAGCAAAAGGGCTGGAGAAATCTGCAAGATTCCTACATAGTAGCTTGCAACTGAAATCTTAGTGGGACTCCTACTGATTTGTACTCATCAACTGATTCACAGCCTGCTTCAAAATGTTACCTAAGAGTGTATTTGACTTTTCACAGAGTTGAACGTCCTCTTCAAGTCCCGAAATGAGCTTTGTCAGTCTCTCATTTTCTTTTCTGAGGTCGCTTATCTCCCTTCCTAGATATGCCATTTTCTCAGTGCTTTCGTCCAATATAGATTCCTAAAAGACCGGAAATTTCATATTTCTGAAGCAGGATTTAAATATGCGACACGCAAGAGCCACAAATATACAGCAGCTCTATCATATCATTTCCTGAATTCTATTACACATTTATTTATCCTATGAATAGAGAAAAATGAAAGAGCTTGCTGGAAGAAAGGCCGCAGTACATTATGTACAAAGACCATAACACATGGGGACATTTTATTGACAGGGATAATGCATATCATACTGTTTGTGCGCCCTCATCATTCAGGTCAATTTCTTATGGAGGCTGTGTCCGGGGAGGCAGCTGGGGCCTCTCCACCCACACTTCCCTCTGTGTGCTGTCCGTAACTAGGCAAGCTGGGGAGACTGTGGATGGGCAGCACCAGGGGGTTGCAAAGTGCATGGCTAAGGAGGGGGGCTTGTTGCCTTTGTGCGATCGCTCAGTGTCACTGCTGCCAGTGTCAGAAAGAGCACATCACATGTCAAACTGGTGACGTTTCCAGGCTGGGAGCCGCATGGAGTCCATCAGGGACGCCGATAGCCACACACTGGGTTTTCTCCTTGGTGCAGGAGCCACCCAGAGGCAATTCATATTCTGAACATTAACGTGGCTTTGCATGCCTGTCACACTTGGACTGTGCAGGCGGTTAATGCTATTGAAGACTTTGGTTTAAATCTCTATGCAAACAGTGATTACCTTGTAAGAAGGTTTCAGGATAACATGCAACAAAAGACTTTAAAGTTATAGTTTTAGTAAAGCAAACTCATTTACATTTTTATTATGTGTGTCTTTTGTTTAAATCTTGCCATGTCCATTATGGGAGAGTCTTTTTCTTACGCAACTGAAGCTTATTGGGCAGCTAAGTCTTTTTTTTTTTTTTTTTTTTTCTTGTCTGCTTCAAAGCTATTGAAAACATCTGAATATCCTCTCTGATGGCGCCCTTCATGTGACTGCCACATTCTTCTTTAAAATGAAGATGTAACAGATTTTTAGAAGCTAGAGTCAAAGTTTGCATCAAGCTATAATACATTTAGCTAAGTCTTGTGTCTATAAAGATATTGAATAATGACATTTCTATGTATCACTCCAAAAGAAAAGTGCCTATAGCTATTAAAAAAAACCCCAAAACCAAAAAACAACAAAAACAGGTGACTAAATTAAGAATGATTATTAAAAGATGCCCAGCTAGAATACTACAAATAAATCAGAGCTTTGAAAGCCCTCGTCAATCAAACTGAAAAATGAAAAATTTCATCATTAAAAATGCTGAATGACTACTAAGAAAAGTAATGAAACTCACTCTAAATCCTCAATAGAGTGTTCTAATTAATAGAACTCTGACCCTTTAATTAATTTCAAAGATGTGTGAAGGTAAATGATCTGTTTATCAATCATTTCAAGGAAAAAAGTAACTACCAGGCATTATATAAAATTATGATTCACTTCCAAATATGAGTTTTAAAGGGGCAACTGAACTAATTAGTTTGGCTATTATCTTTGAGTTAAATTTTTGCTTGATGGGAAACTTTTTAAAAGAAATTTTGGTACTCTTCTAATGAATATAGTTTGGCTATTCTCTTTGATTATACTTATATTTCTGTTTGATGAGAAAATTTTAAAAGAAATTTTGGTTCCCTTTTAATGAATAAGATTTAATTAATTATTGTTAATTAGAAAAAATGGCCCAAATCTCATAGATATCAACAAAGTTGTTTTCTTAATAAAGAAAGGCCTCTCATAGTTGGAGTCATTCATTTCTTTTCTGACATGCTTTAACTCTAAATCATCTCAGAAGATATTAAAGACTGAAAGGGCTTTTAGAGTAACCAGTCCAGACCTTAATAGGCTTAAGAATTAGTTCCTGACCAGTGGCAGAATTTAAACATCAACAGCTGATGATGACATGAGGGTCTATTATCATAAACTAAACAATCTAATTTGAATTCATCAGATGCAGTGATGTGTAAAATGTAACATGATTTAAGACCTAAATACTTCCCCACCTCATTTTTTTTTTTTTTTTTTTTTTTTTTTTTTTTTTTTTTTTTTGGTCTTAAGAGCAATAACTTGGGAAAATAGAACTGGTGAATTCCCTCATTCATGAATTTATATCTCCTGCTTTGCTCAGATAATCTTTAGCTCTGGCTCCACCATCTGTTCAAAAGAGGAACTGCAAGTAATTAACTATTCAATGTCCTGCAGCAATGAGGACACTCATTAGCAAAATGAACAAAGGAATAGTTCTCTGTAGCTACAGTCATCTGTTACACTTTGAGTGACAGGTTTTGTGGGAGTGTTTTTTCTACCATCTGCCCACAGCAGTAGTTTTTGGCTTGCTTAAACCAAGAGACTTTTAAATTAAATAGTGTAAGCAAAGCAAAGTCAGGAGGAAGGCGGTTGCATGAAATGCAGCTAACAAACCGCAAGCTAAAGCCCCACTGCATAGTCAGTGTTTATCTGCGCAGATCTAGGGTCAATTAAAAAAAAATAAAGGTGTTTACATTGTAACTTGTAATTTGTAACTTGTAACTGTAAGGTGTTACTTTGGTAACATGTTCTGTGATCCCCACAACCATGGCCGTCTCTCAGATGAATCCTCATCACTTAGGCAGTTTTCCCTGATCGCAGACCTGAGGCCCCAAATCATCCCTGGGAGGGCCCAGGGGATCACGGGCGGTGCAGAAGCATCTTCCTGCAGCCTCCAACGGAACGAGGTGGAGAGAATCTGTCTCATCCCTTCCACAACAGGGCCCCGCTTTTAGGGGATCGGGGAGGGGGCGTCTGAGGCCGGCCCACCATCTCCTGGCAGCCTTGGAGAAAAGCAGGTGATTCCCCAGGGGGAGTGACGGCCAGACAGCCTCTTGGGGGAGGGAGAAGACCAGGACTGAGCAGTAAGAGGTCGCAAGAGGAAAGCTTATACAGTCTATTATACAACTGTCCACAACTATCCAAGTCCACATATTCTCAGGGGACACTTAAATCCAACCCCTTCTTTTTCCATTTGGGGAAACTGAGGGCCACAGAGGTTGTTATCTGTTCAAATGACACAGGTAGTAAATAGCATAGAAAGGATTTAAATTCAAGCCCTCTAACTCCGAGCTATCATCAGCATATAAACTTGCTTCCTGCACAGGAACAATAACTTCTTGACTACGGACAACTCCCTGGCCCCTATCATTTATTTATTTAGTTTTGAGGCAGGCAGGGTTAAGTGGCTTGCCCAACACATACATCTAGTGAATGTCTAAGATTTAATTCGAACTCAGGTCTTTCTGAGGTTGTTCTCTCCATTTTGCCACCTACCTGCCCCCTCCCCGTTCACATCACTGCATTTCTTCCTCTCTTCCCATTGAAACAACAACACAAAGGATCTTTCCAAAGCAACACAAAGACATAGAACATGTACTAATTAGTGAGGGAACTAATTTTCTGTTACTTCTTCCACTTGTTTCATCCTAATATGCCTTTTAAAAGAATGATTATATTCTAATTTTCCCAAACAGCTGTTGAAATATTGTTCTTAAAAATAAATCCCCCAAAAAGTACATGGGAAAAATAATGAAGTTGATTGAAACTGTTTTTTTTGTTGTGTGTGTGTGTGTGTGTGTATGTGTGTGTGTGTGTGTGTGTGTGTGTGTTATTTTAATACCAAATGTCAGTAAAATATCATAGGCTATTCTTGGTTTTACAGAGACTTCTATGAAGCAATTCTCCCCCATTCTATTTTTTTCAGACACAAAGCACCTCACTTTTTTTTTTACCACTAGGGGAGGCAATTGTATAAGGCGAAGCCCTCATTTAAAGGAAGAACACAATTTACTAAAATGTACTTCACTACAAGGGCTTGGACTTTCTTAGATTGTTCCCGTGAATAGAAAGTTTTTTGCCTATTGCTTTCTGTTATATACATGTATCTTAAAAAAAAAAAAAAGATATAGGGGATGGAGGGAAGTTCCTATTTCTTTTTTACTATATATCACATCATCATGAAATGAAATAAGAGAGAAGTCCCCTATATCCCTGACCTGCTACCATCTCAATCTTGGAAGGGCATCAAATCCACTCATTCCCAAGCAGAAGGCTTTTCTTTATGACATACACCCAAAGTAGTTTGCCATTGTCTTCCTGATGATCTCAGTATAATAGAGAAAAATCTAAAACATGGTTAGGAAAAGTGAACTAGTGATGAGAGACCTTTCTGTTCCAGTAGAATATAAGCACTTTGAAAAGCTGGGGCCATTTTTAAATTTTGTCTTTGTCTCTCTGGCACAGTATCTAGCACATAGTGTGTGTTTAATAAAGGCTAGTGGATTGATTTAATTTTGTAATGAAGTTCAATAAACATAGGTCAATGTATAACATATCAAATTGCTTGCTGTTCTGGGGCAAAGGGAGGAGGGAGGGAGAAAATATTTGGAACACAAAATCTTACAAAAATGAATGTTTAAAATGACTTTTACGTGTATTGGGGGAAAATACTATTGAGAAAAATAAATAAATGTGGGGTACTGACCATATATAAAGCATTTATGCCAGAAACTAAGGACCTGGGGCCTGTTGGTGAGGGTGAGGCAGAGGGCTAAGAAAAATAAAACAATACTTGGTCTTCAGGTGGAAGCACAGGAAAAGGATGAGAAAGGGAAGGGGGAATGGGGTTCTTGCCAACTCACACTTTTTTACAAATAGTCTCTTTTGCCTTCCTATCACCTTCCACATTTTACTTTGCTTCCTCCTTTTTTGTGTATACAGCTTTCATACATTTATTTGATTGTGAGTTCTTTGGAATTAGGAACCAGGATGCTTTCATTTTTGTTGAATTTGCCATCTATGGGGCCTCTGAGTCTCAGGACTCAGATGGAAGACTCAACTCACAGCCCACCAAACTTCTCGAATGTGAAAGTCAGGGGCTCATAAAACAATCTTCAGCCTCTTAAGTATAACTGGCTTTGAATTGGTATAAAATGGCCAGGTTATAAGACAAATCTGAACTAGCACTTGGGACTCCCTAGGAAATCCAGGAGAGACTTTATAACATATTCTTAACCTCAAGTCTTCTTTGTTGGCAGAAGTTGGGGATGACTCTCTCAGGCTGTCTGGACTTTTAAGTTTCTTTCTTTTCCCAAACAGAAAAATTGATGTCAAATCTCCTCGCCATTTCCCTTTCTCTTTCCTTGGATATCAACCCATGATTTGAGCAGTAAGACAATTCCAAAGGATCTCTCTCATCTCTCTCTTTCTTTATTTTTAACTTAATTTTTCTTGAGGGGTTTTATTTTCATTAGGGTGGGAGATCTATGGTTTTTTTTTCACAACTTGACTTTTTTGAGAATGTTTTGCATAACTTTACATGTAGTTTCTTAATTATGGATAGGGATAAAAGAGAAGACCTAGAATTTTAAAAAATCTTAAAAACAAATGTAAAAAAAAGTTTTGAAGAAACCTGGGGGAAAATATTAAACAAGTAAATTTAAAATACACAATTCTTGCTTTAGAATTATTCTTTTTTGTTTTTTAATTACAACTTTTTTATTTTCAAAACATGCATAGATAATTTTAAACATTTAGAATCATTCTTAAGGCTCTTGGCAGGAAATCAGCTAATCAAGTCTAAAAGCAATTTATAATGGCTTACTATGGACTAGACACTTGAGCTCAAGGAGCTCATATGTATTGCATCTTTCAGAATCTCAAAAATAAAATAAGGAGCTTCAGACTCTTCTGGTTTAGATTAAGCGTAAAATGAAAAAACAATTCAATAGGACTGATTCTCCTACCAACTCCCCCAAAATTGTGTTTTACTTTCATTTTTATTACTTTGATAGTTTTCTAGTTTGAGATAGTTTTTCCCCAATGGAAAAAAAAATAGGGCATTTAGTTTTCATTATAAATAGAAAATTGTTCAGTTTTTGCAACTGTAAGATGGGGGCAATAATTACTTTAGTTCCTGCCTCCCAAGATTGTTAAGAACCTCAAAAAAGACCATAAGGAAGCTATTTGCAAACCTTAAATTTTCCACTGTTCTTATGATGGTTATGAAATTGCTACTGTTATTTCTAAATTGAATCTTTTACAAGGTATCTCCAAGGTTAAAAGAAAAAAAAAGGATTAACTGTATTCCTTTTACGTACTAAGGAGCTCTCTCAAAAAGAGTAATAATTTTGACCACATGTACATTCTTCTCTCTGAAATTGAACCTTTTGGTTATTTGCTCAAGATATTTTCACTTTAGTCCATCCTTTCCCTTAGAACTTACCCATCTGCGCCATTCATGTTCTTTGCAGCCCACTAATTGTTCTTGTAATTCTCTTATTAAATCATTTTTCTCCAAAATTCTTTGCTTGAAAATTTTCATGCTCACTGTGGGCATTTTTGAAAGATCTTCATCTACTGAAAAGAATTGCTGTTAAAAAAATTGAGAATCAGAAATATCAGGTAAAATTAAATGTGGTCCTTTACATCTGTGCTCTTTTTTTTCCCTTTTTTTTTCTTTTTTCCTGAAGCAACCAGTGTTAAATGACTTGCCCAGAGTCACACAGCTAGGAAGTATTAAGTGTCTAGGTCACATTTGAACACAGGTCCTCCTGTCTTCAGGGATGGTGCTCTACTTATTGCACCAACTAGCTGTCTCCACTCTTTATTCTTTTTTAAAAATTTTAATAGTTTTTATTTACCAGATATATGCATGGGTAAATTTTACAACATTGACAATTGTCAAACCTTTTGTTCTAATTTTTCCCCTCTTCCCCCCTCCCCAAGATGGCAGGTTGACCAATATATGTTAAATATGGTAAAGTATAAATTAAATACAATATATGTATATGTGACCAAACAGTTGTTTTGCTGCACAAAAAGAATTGGACTTTGAAATAGTGTACAATTAACCTGTGAAGGAAATCCAAAATCCTGCTCTTTATTCTAAATGACTTAATACCTTCAAGTACAAGTTTTCCCAAATCAGCAGTGTTGAGCATAGTACTTTCTATACTGGAACACATTTAAGAAATCATACAATACAACATTTATAGAATGATATTCATAGTATAATTTGTCTTTTTGATTACATTTTTTCCAGCTAGTTACTCGTTATACCAGAGAATTTCTTGTCTCATTTTCTTTACTGAGAGGTTGGCAGGATTGGAGGCTATAAAAAGACACCTGCAAACTTCAACAGTTTAATTATTTCTCTGGAGGTTTGCAATGGTGATATGAGGTCAATGGGTTTAGGAAGAAAAAAAATCCCATTTCCTTGGCATCAACTGCTCAAGTACTCATAATGATTTGTTGCACACATATATTAAGTGCTAAAAAATAACAAATTTGCTATAGCTTTCAGAAAATGAAAGCTCAATAAAGACACTGTTTTTCAAAGAAACAGCATTTACTGTAGTTTAAGGTTTCATTTTAAATAGATAAATTTTCATTTAAATATTCTGAGGTTTCAGGTATGAATTGGATAGTACCATAGTTTTCCAGATCACATTATACATGCAGACAATTAAAGTGTCTATATTTTCAACTCAAGATTGTTGTATTATCCTCAGATTCAGATAAATAACTTAGAGGCTTAAGAGGAGAAAAGGGATGAATTAGGAGGAGCAGCATGGAAAGAAGAGTTTTAAAATTTATAAATATAGGACAAAACAACATTTATTAAGTACCCATGTATACATGCAATGAAAAGAAATGAAGGAGAGAAAAAGGAAAGAAAGAGAAAAAGAAAGGCAGGAGAGAAAGGAAAAGTGAGAAAAAGGGCTTAGGGAGGGAGAGAGAGAGAAACACTAAAAGAGAGATAGATATACAGAGAGACAGAGACAGAGAGTCAAAAACACAGAGACAGACAGACAGAGACAGAAACAGAGAGACAGAGCAGAAAGACAAGGAGAACTATTCATTAAGCCTTGCAATTACAAATACAGTCCCTGACCTCAAGAAGCTTACAATCTAATGGGAGAAAATAACCCACATGGAACATGTGACCCAGGATGAAGTGCTTTGATCTGAGAAGTCACAAGGGTAGTCAATGTTGCTTTGATTTCTTGAGCTCCAAGTATATGGGCAAATGCACCTATCATGGCCAGAGATGGCTGGAACACTGGTGGGGCAGGGCTGGCTAGATATGGTGAACACTTATCAGTCAGGAGAGTGCCAAGCAAGAACTCAAACTCATCCCAGGGACTAGAAGGATGATGTGCTCCCACAGTTCTTTGTGATTTGTGCCTTATTTTTCCTCTAAGTAATGCTTCCACAGGTAAAGCAATCCCAGGATGGATAGTAAGGGATTTGGGGGGAGTGCCAGGCCTGGCCTACAGGAAGTATTTAATAAATGCTGGCTGGCTTAGTAACTAAATGTTCTCAAATTCCTTTTCCATCTCTGTTCTTCAGTGACTTCTTGTCATTATTTTCCCAGTTTTTCATCACAATGTTATAGCCATCTCTCCCTCCCCCACAACACAAATGTAAGACAGTGAAATCTATTGACTTGGATGCTCCCACAGTTGCATCATCTCACTAACATGGGGACTTCTGAGGGAAACATAACTTTCTTGTACTTCACATTTTTCTCTTTTTTTTTTTTCATAAATCTTGCATGGATGATGTCACACTGGCTCTCCTCATTTACTCTATGCTTAGCCAACTGGCCTAAACTGCTGTTCTTTAGCTCTTTGCCCAGGTTTGTGCTTGGAATGCTCTCTCTCATTATATCTAACTCTCAGAATTCTTTTTTTTTCCTTCAAAATACTGCTCAGATGCATCCTCCTCAGCTGTTAGATCTCCATTTCCTATTCAGTTTCTCGAAGATGTCACTTTATTTTCACTTTTTGCACAGAACGGTAAACCATTTGAATGCAGGAACTGATCTGTTGTTGTAACTAGTAGGCACTGATTAAATGCTCGACTGCAAATGAATTGCTACTGTTGCGTGCCCTCCCTCTCTGCACCTGAGGTGGATACCAGTGCCTCCCTCAGGCTGTCTATTTCATTAGCCCTTTTCTCAATACAAGACAACCTCTATTTCATTCTCTGATCATAAATTTCTTATAGAATCACAGGATTGAGGGGGACACTAGGCTTAGCAGATAGACTGCTGAACCTGGAAAATGGAAGAGCTGTGTTCAAAATACAGCTCTAATCTATAGCAGTCATGTGCACAACTCATCTGGGTTCTTCTCTCTGCCTCAGTTTCCTTTGTAAAATGGGGATAATAATAATACAAGTAGTACTTCCCTTAGAGAACTATTGGGTAGATCAAATGAGACCCAATGTATATAATGTGCTAAAACAAAGCTAAAACAGTTATGTATGCTAATGATTACTATTATGAGATCATAGATGCAAACCTAATTGAAAGGAGCCAAAGAAGTCTAGTCTAGTCCTCTTTGTTTTATAAATGAGAAAAGCCCAGAGTGATTAATTTTTTAGGGTCACACAGCTATAAGGTAGCAGGGCCAGAGTCTGACCTCTCCCCACTACTGCTTACTCCCGCCCCATCTCCAGTCTAGTACTCCATCTATGGCCCCACATGCGTTTTATTTTTATAATCCCCTAGTAATATGTGGCAGCTTGTTTACACCCACCAGGAGTGCCCTCTGTACCTTTTGGTTCTGGTTTGATTTTTTTTAGAGATTGTCATGTCCTTATAGCATCACTGGGATAAAATTGATGCTTAAAAGGTGGCCAAAAGGATTAACTTTAATACAGATTTTAAGAAGTCCTACCTGATAGCTGTTAAATATAACCTACAGATTCAAGATAGCATATATAATCCTTTTCTGCTATTCTTTGTACAAGAAAATGCTCTTCCTTGTTGATATTTGTCAAGTTCATCATAATGATAAGAAAAAAAATATTTTTTCAAAAGATGGGTAGCTGAGGATAGAAAAAGTGTTTTGGAATTTCCCAGAGGAAATAGCAGTCCCTCTCCTTTGCCTCAAATCTCATTACATTTGCTAATTTGCCAGATATTAAACTTGAAAAAATCAGATCTTTATAGTAATCCCTAAGAATATTCTTATTGTAGATATTGAATCTTAGTAAACTGAGAAGGATAATCTTAGATTAAAATAGAATTAACTAGTTAATCAGGCAGAAAGCTTAACACCTTCACCATCCTAACATTGTCATATGGTGGCTATTATCATTGGTGCTCTAATGACAAGACAGAAAAACCAGACATAGGATGATCAAACAGATAGGAAAGAGGAGGGGGAAAGCATTTGCCCCTGAACAATCTCAGGCTTACTGGCTCTCAGAGTAAATATTTAAAAGAGAGATCTTTCTCTTAATCTGTAACCTAAATATTATGAGAAATATGTAATCCTTCAATATTATGAAACCATCAATATAATTTTGAAAATCAATGGAATTAAATCCTGATTAGAAAACGGTCATGGAAAACTCATTTGAGTCCAGGATATCAGAAGAAATAAAAGTGAAAAATTGACCAAGAAAGAAAAATTCAGAAGTTGGTAGCACAAAATGTACTTGCTTGGATGCTACTTGGGTGACAAGGTTTCCATAATACAAAACTCAAATCTCTACACTGCATCACATAGTTACTACTTCACTTCTGCCAAGGAATAAGTGTAGCAGTAGGAGGTTGTAGGGCCATGGATTTAAAGCTGAAAGGGATCTCCCAGGCCAAGTACTCAATCCCTCTTATTTTTTAGACAAGGAAATTGTTGCCCAGAGAGATGAAAGGGCATTGTCCATGGTTAGGGAAAAGGTGCAACAGTCGAGCTCTGTAAGTTTTATTATAACTTCAAAACGATTTACATGGGTGCTCTGTATCCTCGTAGCTGAGGATCAATCAGGGAAGTTGACAGAATTTCTTTCCCCAGCTAAATATAGGGAAACTTTAGGTGACTTCCTTCCTATTCAAAAGAGAAAGTGTGAGGGTGCTTGAAAACAAAACAAAACAAAACAAAATTTAAAAAATAATAATTTTCTTGTGCTAATTTGATGCAGTAGTGGGCCTGATTGACAAAAGAGTTGAAAAGGTGACAATTAGATTTAGGTTGGTTAATCTAACAAAACAGTCATAAATAAACCTCGTTTTGAGAAAGAAGAAATCTTAGCCAAACAGCTCAATAGAGATGGCCAGCAGCAGCAAGTATTGCACAGGTATGGAAGAACACCCCAGAGAAGGGCTTCTGTACCTTGAATGTACCTTCTTACTCAACATTTATGGAAGAACACAGACTTGAGTTATATAGTATGAAAGGACATGGATAATGGATAGATTACTGTCTGCAATCCTAGAGTACCCACATAGGTAAGATCACAGATCCACTTAAATATTGAAGTTTGTTGGTCTTCAGTTTTAAGGTACTAGAGTTCAGAGGGCAAGTCTATATGGTCATCTTTATAGAGTCTCATGTCTTAACTTTTCTATCATTGCTCAGTTGTTCTCTGACTCTTTGTGACCCCATTTGGATTTTTCTTGGCAAAGGTACTGGAGTGGTTTAGTCATTTCCTCCTCTAGCTCATTTAACAGATGAATAAACTGAGGCAAAACCGCTCAGGGTCACACAGCTAGTAGTGGCTGTTATTAATCCCATTTTATATTTGATGATACTAAGGCTGCCACAGTACACCTGATTTGCTCAGAGTCACAGAGCAAGCAAGCGACTGAGTCAGAATTTGAATTCAGGTCTTCTTGACTCTGAGCAAAGCTCTGCTCACTGCTGCCACCCAGGGTCTTACACACCTCTGATGAATCATTACTCAATTAAAGTTAGTGTTTGTCCTTTGTTCTTGAACAAGACGGATGGTATCATAAAGGCCACAGTTTGACTTTCTAGTGAATGGGACCTAAGGGGAGGCAGAGCTGAGCAAAGTCATCAGCTTCATCTCCTTCAGCCTCATGGAGTCCAGAAAGTCAAGTCCAATGGCCCAGGATACAAATCCGGCCCTGCTAGATTAAGATCTTTTGCAGATCTCTGTTTGTCTGAGGCAATGCCCCTTCAAAGACCAAGGGCCAGGTAAGAACTGAAACACAGGTGCTCTAATTGACCATCATAAATGTATCATCTGGGAGGGAGGAGGCCCTCCGAGTTGGCTTCTGGCCAATTTCTACCAGAGCTATGAACCAGTCCTAGGTATCCCTTACTGAACCCACCAGTCAGTCAGAGGTAAGCAGGGAAAAGTACAAATGTGGGAGGAAAGACGTGCTTTTGAGCCATCTGGATTAGCTGGGAGAATGAGACACAATTTGGGTTGATGTGTTCCAGAGAAGGCATTCCAAT
Source organism: Sminthopsis crassicaudata (assembly GCF_048593235.1). Lineage (NCBI taxonomy): Eukaryota > Metazoa > Chordata > Mammalia > Dasyuromorphia > Dasyuridae > Sminthopsis > Sminthopsis crassicaudata. Next base: position 59,888,776 of record NC_133621.1, read on the forward strand.
GGGGAAGTGAATTAGGTTTCAGGAGTGCTTGAGGTGGCAGATCTATAATTTATTAGGGGCAGGGAGGAAAAAGAAGTGGGGGCAGAGGGGCTATTAGAGTCCATACCCTTCTCCCTCAAGCCCCTCTAGGCCAGATAATGAAAAACCAAATGATTTTGAGTTTCCAAACAGAGTTTGTTGGAATGCCTCTGAACAGTAGTAGCTATCATAGGGTCTACACTGGGAGCACAGAAATACATGGAAGTCTATCTTGCTGAAAGAAGTTGTTCCCGGGGCTCAAAAGAACACTAACTCTCCATCCTCGGGGCCCAGCAGAGAGCAGCATCCAAGGGAATGTCAACGGACTCTGTGGAGGGAGGGAAGGACTGAGCAGAGAGCTCTTACAACTTGTGCTCTCCTCTCTGAGCTTGAGCCACTTTCCGGTCTCTGCTCTGTATAGATTTGGGGGAGAATGTCCCCGACAGGAGAAAGGGAGTGTTTCTGTAATATCTGTTCTTGCTGGACCTGCTTAGTATCCTTTTTTTTTAAAAAGGTAATTCATTTCTGTGGGTTAAATGATCATCAGTGGGGAGCACGCTTGATGGGGGCTCATTACTTTGAAAAATAAGGCTGAAGCAATTGGCATCCTTTAGGGACCAAACTTACCAGCAGAAGTGGAAGTAGGTGAATGGCTCCAGAGGAGGTGCTATACTTACACTAATCATTTCAAATCAATGATATAATGATAAAGTAGCCTTGGAGTGGTACATTTACTTATACTAAGCGTTTCAGATCACCAAACACAGGTCTACCTTAGTATAAAAGTGTTAATTCATAAGAATTAAAATGAAATTGGAAAAAAACTTTGGAGATCATCTAGTACAGGGCTTCTTAAACTTTTTCCACTTGCGACCACTTTTGCCTGAGAAATTTTTACGTGAAATTTTATATGTAGATATATAAGATAGGTATACAAATAAAACTTTTAGTAATAATTATAATTTTGTGACCCCCACATTCAGTTATGTGAATGAAGTCACAACCTACAGCTTATAAAGCTTTTATCTCTCATTTTATGGGTGAAGAAAGAGGAGTTTAAAGATTTAAGCCCTTGCCCATTGGAGGGTCCTTCTACACCAAATCTCAATCTTCCCATTCTTGCAATTCAAGTTGCCCAAATATTTATTAATTTAGCATCTACTAAATGTAAGATGCAGCATTACCATGCTGATAATCACTAATTGCCTTTGAATTATGGTATCATAAATATATCCATGGACAGAAGGACCCAAAGAAATAGAACAGAACATGGAAAAAAGATGAAATTAAGAAGGATTCATACATCATCTGCTGACAAAAATAAACTAACTTAAAAAGAAAAACAGAGTAACTCATTCTACAATATATTTTAGAAACAGCTTCCTAAGTGAGCAGAACCAAGAAAACACTCTACACAGTAACTACAAGATTATATGATGAATGACTGTGATGGACTTGGATGTTTTCAACAATGAGGTAATTTGAGGCAATTCCAATATACTTGGGATGGAAAATGCCATCCAAATCCAGAGAGAGAACTATGGAAACTGAATGTGGATCAAAGAATAGCATTTTCACCTTTTGTTGTTGTTATTGTTATTATTATGTGTTTGTTTGTTTTTCTTCCTAGTGGTTTTTTCCCCCTTATGATGTGATTTTTCTTGCTCATCATGATGACTACAGAAATATGTTTAGAAGGACTGAATTCAAATCCATCTTCAGTTACTTACTAGCTATGTCCCCTTAGGCAAGTCACTTAATCTCAATTTTTGTCTCAGTTTCCTCATCTGTGAAACAGGAAAAATAATAGTACCTATCTTTCAGGATTGTTGTGAGGATAAAATGAAACCTATGTCAGATTGCTTGTTGTCTTGGGGAGAAGGGAAAAGGAAGGAAGGGAGAAAGATTTGGAACACAAGGTTTTGCAAAAGTGAATGTTGAAAACTCTCTTTGCATGTATTCAGAAAAAATAACATATTTTTTTTAAAAAAGAAACAACTTCTTATTTGAGATTGAAGTGCTTGACCACATTATAAAGAAGAAAGCAGGCAAACTCCTCCTGAACATATAAGTATCAGAATAAGGGCTTAACCCCAGCTCTTTCTGACCCTTTGCCAGCTCTTCATTCAATAAGAGTGCCATGCTGCCTCTCCTATTCTGTCATGGTCTAAATGAACTATCCAGATGCACCTGGTGGGTCATTCAGTGGTATCCTGGGCTTGAGAGTTGAGTTCAAAGCCTGACTCCTTTACTTACTTGCTGTGTTACCTGTTTCTCACAGCCTGTTTTTTTTCATTTGAGAATGAGATAATAAATTGGGATAACATTTGTAAAGGGCTTTGCAAATATTAAAGTATAAACATTAGCTATTAAATATCCCTCACAATCATTTAATTTCTTTGGCCCTGTTTCAAATCATCTCTTTGCCTCTGTCTTTTCTTGTAAAGGCACCATACACAGCAAAATGTTCAGCAAGAGAAATAGGGGGAAGACAGAGGTCAGAATAATTCAAAAACTCACGAACTCAAACTCTTTGACTCTATGTTCAACAAAGAATCTTCTGATTATGGCAAGCTGAGAGATGCAGTGGGTAGAATGCTGGGTCTAGAGTCCAGAACTGGCATCAAATCCATCTTCAGTCACTTACTAGCTATGTCACCCTAAGCAAATCACTTAACTTCAATTCTAGCTTCAGTTTCCTCATCTGTCAAATGGGGGTAATAATAGTACCTACCTCTCAGGATGTTGTGAGAATAAAATGAAATAATAACTGTTCAAATGCTTAGCATACATGTCTGAAACATAATTAACTCTATATAAATGTTAACTATTTTTATTATAATTATAATTACCAATTTAGTTTCCCATGAATCTTTATAAAAGAAAAGGGAAAATTTGGATAGCAGACACACATTTACATGACCACCGGCAGATGTAGCTGCCACTATAAATCAACAAATTAAGTTAATTATCAAAACCTGATTGCTGCTGGGCGAATTTTAAGATGGCAGATTTGGAAGTAAAAGACCTAGAATTTAGGCAATGTAACTGAAATGGAATCCTACCAGAAACATTCTATAACTACAAAACCTACCGAATAGGTTCCTTTGATAGAAGCAATGGCATCACATAACTGCTTATAGAAGCTTTTTCTCATTGTGTCTTCATTCTACAATTCAAAAGTAAACAAAATTATTAGCACATCCTAACCTCATCTGCTAAGATAATTTTCATAATATACAACTGTTATTCACATTATTCTAGTTAAGTGGAACCTTCTAATGGAAATCACTTTTCTTCGTACTATTCTCTATATCACATCTATTTCTAATATATTCAATTCTTGATTATATAATTCAAGAAAATAAGAAAAACAGGGATTATATGGCTTAAAAAGGTAATTCTAAAATTTCTTTCTAGGCAATAGTTTAAACTATCTTCCCTGAACCTCCTGACAGAGTTGCTGGAAAAGTAATAAAGATCCATCTGAATTTCAAATCATCTCTTTGCCCCTGTCCTTTCCGGTAGAGGTACCATATACTGCAAAAAGTTCAGCAAGAAGAATAGAGGGAAGGCAGAAGTCTGAATAACTCAACTGGATTAGCAGCTCCTGGATGATCAAAAGTTAAACCTGCTTTCTATTCATAGTTATAACTGCTTTAAAAATAAAATGATCAATAATCTTATTCCAATTCAATATGGAAGTTAATTTCAAGTTCTGCCTACTCTTTATTTTAGGTAAGAGGCTCTCATGATGCCAGAATTTTGGAAAGTTTCTCAAAAAAGTACAGTCATCATCATCCTCTCTGGTTCTATTCCAATCATGGGAGGGCACCTCAAAGTGCAGAGTTGGGGATTCATATATCCAAATCAATCTATTGTTGTCTTGGGGAGAGGGGATTTTTATTTGATTTTATTTGATTAATTCATAACAGCACTAAAAAACCAAATAATCAACAAGACCATCTAATCAGAATAGGGACTGATCAAAATTGTACCTTTTCATGAAGATTTACTACTTCTTGAATAATCATTTGTAGTTTTTGGTAGAGTTTCATGGATTCTTCTTTCAGCTGGTCCTTAAACTGCATCTCTAGGTATAATTTGAGGTATTTAAAATCTTGCTGAAGAACATCAGTAAGCTAAAAAAATTAAAATATGTATCATCAGATGCAGAGAGGAATATTTCTAGAAAAGATTTTAAACTAGACTAACTAGGTATTTGCCACATAGTTCCCTCATCCCAGGTTCCTAGGCTGAGCAACATAATTGTATAACAACAATAATAGCTAGCATTTATATAGCACTTTAAGGTTTTCAAAACATTTTTAAGTATTGTATTCTAAATTCACAAGAAGCATGATCTTCCTTTTACAGGTGAAAAGACTAAGGCAAGCAGAGATTAAGTGACCTTCCCCATCCTAAGAAATATTTCCCTCCTTCCCTGTTTCTCATAATGATGCAATTATTAAATCATAAGATTACAGATTTAGACCTGAGAGGGACCTTAGAGATTATATAGTTCAATGCTTTAGTTTTACAGAAAAGGAAACTAAGGCTCAGAGGTTAATTAATTTGCTCCAAATTACAAAGGCAAATAAATGCCAGTAAGCCATAATTGCATAGCATGTCCTATGAAGATGGTGCTTGACTATTTCAGAGTTCTTTATAGAAATTGTTCTCATATGTCACTCAACAGCCAAATTATTGAGTGAAAAATAGTACAGCCCTTCTTCCATTTTACAGATGAAAAAGAGACCCATGTTCAGGGAGATTAGGCAAGTCACATAGCTAGGTCAGTGGTTAGCCTGAACACAAACCCCATATCCTAACTCTGACAGGCTTATCCTTGATCCTCAGGCCTTCTCTCTTTACTTGTAATGTTCTTCTCTAAAATATAATGTTCTCTGGGAGCAGGTTTCTTGGGGGGCTTCTGGAGGAAGCCTTAGTTTTAGTTCTGAGTAATCACCCCAAATGCAGCCAGGGATTAAAGTCCAAATCCTTTATTGTTTCTGTCAAAATCTTCTCTCCTTCACTTGGGGCTCAGCTAGTTTTCTGGAGGCCTTCTGGCTCTTGCTGATAGTCTTTTGCCTCTGCCAGCTTCTGTCTCTAGCTCCCTCCAAATGTCTCTGAATCCAGCCTCCAGCCAGCACAAAGGTGGAAAATGGAATGAATCTGTCTCCTCCTCTGAGAGTGGGCTTGTCCTTTAGTGGGCTCGTCCTCTTTGACTTCTGAATCTCCCGGAGTCAATCCCGGTTGAGGCTCCTAGCTTATTTATGCTCTCTTAAAGGTGTGAATCTTATAGAACTCTATTAAGTACTAAGTACATTAGTGAACTAGAGAACTGTTAAGTACCATGCTAAATTAGATAACAGACTTAGCACCTTGTAAGAATCCTAACATTTCCTTTCTCTCTTGGCATCCAGTGTGCTAATCCCATTGCCTCCCATCTTCTTCATTAAAATTTAACTATTCTTTATCCCATTCTGACAGGGTCAAGCAGAATCTCTTCCAAAGATACAATTAATCCATGTGATAAACTAAATACTTACTGATTCCAAAAACTTAGAGTGATTCTCACCACTTTGCCTCCCTGCTCCCCCATATTACTCTCCTAGCCCTCCCTTCCCTCTATCCCCTCTCTATCACTTTGACTTTTAATATTGTTCTTCCCTTCACTGTCTATCCCAAAGGAATGGTCTTCGTGGTACGAATTTCAGACCACCAGGGCAAGGAAGGGTATCATGGCAGAGTAGTAGGAAAATATGTAAAGCCAGGTGGGTTCTTGCTACATTAATAAAATCCAGTGGGTAGTCAACAACTTCATCCACTTGTGGTGCGCTTTCTGGCTACAAAATGTTCTTGAATTTTCTAATACTCTTTGCAAATCTTAATATACAATAAAAATATATCAGTGTGCTGTATGAGAGAGAGAGAGAGAGACAGAGACAGAGACAGAGAGAGAGAGAGAGAGAGAGAGAGAGAGAGAGAGAGAGAGAGAGAGACAGAGAGAGAGAGAGAGAGAGAGAGAGAGAGAGAGAGAGAGAGAGAGAGAGAGAGACAGAGAGAGACAGAGAGAGACAGAGAGACAGAGAGAGAGAGAAAGTAAGAGAGAGAGAGAGAGGGAGATCCAGGCCTGATGCTATTTCAGATCATCTCTACCTAATTCGGTTTACTCTTACAATGACAACTAAAGATATAAAGTGATCTTTGATTTAAAGGACAGAATTGACCCAACAGCCCAGGAAAGTTAAGTGACTTGTATAAGATCATAGGTTAAAATGGATGTTGAAAACTATCTTTACATGTAATTAGAAAAAAAAAAAAAACCAAACAACTATTAAGTTAAAAAACATAAATAAAAGTCAAGATAAAAAATTACCATTATGGTTTAGTTATACATGTGGGTTCTATTTGTTATTCACTCTTCTTCATATAACATATATGCAAGTATTTTGATATAAACATATATACTTAAATTTTGTTATATTACATAGTATATACTTTGATATTTTCATGGATCTATAATCTCATTAACCTTGATAGTCTCTGATGGCATAGATGTTAACTAAGAGTTCTGGTAAATGTAGGGATGTATACATGACACATTTCTCCATTTAATTTGCATTATTAACATTTTTTGCATCACTTTTTAAGTCTAGATAATCAACAAACCAATAAACCAAGATCTTATTTGTAAAATTAAAAAAAGATAAACATATAGGTATATCTAAGGTAATGAATCATCACAACAAACATTTATTAATCATCTGCTGTGTGGTAGGTATTAGGTGAAGTGCTACTAACACAAATACAAGAATGAAACTGTGGGGACTGCGTTAGCACCCTGGATACCTTAGAAATCAGCTGGAGTCAGGATAAGCAAGTCTTTATTCTTGGTCTTTAGCAGTAGAAGTGAAGTGAATGGACACAGGATCTCCATGACCTTACCTTCTCATCTCTCTTGAAGAAGTGACCCTGGCTAGTCTCCCTACACCTCCTAGTCCCTCCCACAATTCTCTGTATACACCAAATGATTGGGCCAGCCCAGGATAGTGGGAAGGGCCATTTTCCAAGCATATTCTGATAGAATATTGTCCAATCAGTAATTAGCCTCAAGTGCTTGATTGTCTCACCTCAGTGCATTGACTCAAGAGTTTCAGCCCTTTACATGAAGCAATTCCTAATCTCAAACTCTTCTAATGGGGAAGACAGAAAATATACATACAATCATACAGAGAGAAAAAACTGAAGAGAGAAAATACAAGTAAATCAAAAATAGCTAAATATAATGTAGTTGAGGGAGCGAGAGCAAGTCAGTTAACTTCCCTGAGGATCAGTTTCTTTAAAATGAAGGGGGTAGAGTATATATAGAGTATATAAAGTCTCTGTGTTCACTTCCAGTTCTAGAACTATAATCCAGGGACATACATATATATACACATATACATATGAATGTGCTTCAGGTTCAGTCTTTTTCTCCCTACATTATAATTGAATAAATTTCCACAGATGTATAGCAAATTTCAGGGAGAAAAACAAAACTGACACTTCATCTCACAAGTTAACATACATGAATATTAATAGAGGTTAAGTATATTCACTAATGAAATAACCATCACTGAAGTTTAATTAATGCTGCCAAGAATTGCTGAATATCATAAAAAAAAAAAGCCAAACTCTGTTTCAAGAAACACAACAAAATCAATGGAAGATACACAAGCTAAGATAATAAAGATCTGAAAGTATTGAATTAATTTAAAAGAAAATCAAGATATTACCTTGGCTAGTTTTTGTGTTGTATAACTTAGCTGTCTTAATTCCAAAACTTCAGAGACGTCTGTTTGAGTAGCACGATCTGTTGCAAAATAGCCTACTTTCAAATTATCTGAAAGGTCCACCCTGGAAGAAAGACAAAAAAGGCATCAGTATGGTGATAGCTGCTTTACATAAAATGTGAACTGCAGAAAAAAAGGTGTCTTCCATTTTGTGTGGGCCAAATAAAATTTTAAATGTGCCAGGAAGGGGGGAGTTTTCCAGCACCAGAACCCCATGTCTTTCCATTGCATGGATGGTGTTCTCCAGGCTTCATCCCTATGGATCACAGGATCTGGAAGCAAAGGCTGGAAAGAACTTTGTAAGGATCAGGATGAGCAAGTAGAAGGAGATTAAATAGGTTCAAGTCAACTAAATAAACATTTATTTAGTGCCTTCTACGTGCTATGCATTCAAGATTTAAAAAAAAGGAGGCAAAAAACCCAATCTTTGCCCTCATAAAGTTTATAATCTAATGGATAAGACAAAATCAACTCAACTCATACACAAGTTAAACTAAACACAGGATAAATAGGAACTAATAGGAAAAGGGCTGGAGAAGGCTTTCTTCAGGAGGCGGGATTCTAGTGGGTACTTAAAGGAAGGCAGGGAAATCAGTAGCTGGAGCCTAGGAGGGAGAACATTTGATACTGAGAGAACATGTTGTATCTTGTTCCTGGAGCAGCCAGGAGGCCAGTCTCATTGTAACAGAGAGAATGTGATGGGGAGTAAGGTACAAGACCCCCAGAAAAGCAGGAGGAGGCTAGGTTACAAAGGGCTCTGAATACCAGAGGCGACAATAGGCCACTGGAGTTTTTGGGTAGGGAGATGACAAACTGTTTGGTGATAGCAATCTGGGAAATAAATAAAGGTGAAATGGTCCTTGGTCCATCTATCAGATTGCCTAAAATGATAGAAGGGGAAAAGGACAAGTGTTGGAGGGGATATGGAAAAAACTGGGGCTTTATTATCCTCCTGATAAACTGTGAACTGTTCCAACCACTTTGGAGAGCAATCTGGAATTATGCTCAAAGAGTTATAAAACTGTGCATACCCTTGACCCACTAAAGCTATTATTAGATGTTTCCCCCAAATCAAGGAGAAACTTGTAGAATAGAGAACCTTTATGTTCTAAAATATTAACAGCAGCTCTCTTTGTGGTGGCAAAGAACTAGAAACTGAGGAGATGCCCATCAATTGAGGAATCGCTGAATAAGTTGTGACATACGATTCTGATAGAATACTACTAGGTTGTAAGAAATGACAAGCTGGTTGATTTTAAGAAAACACAAAAAGAATTGTGTGAAATAATGACAAGAGAAATGAGCAGAACCAATAGAACATTGTATACAGTAATAACAAGACTGAAGAATAACTATGAATGACTAACCTAGTTTGAGTATTATGAATATTCAAATCAGCTGCAAAGGACTTATGGAGAAAGATTTTATCCACCTCCAGGAAAGAACTGATTTATGAAACTCTGTATTGTGTGATTTCACAGATATGTCTGTGTTAAATGTTGGCTTTCTATAATGCAGGGTTGGGAGGGAAGGAGAGAAACAGATTGGAGCTCAAAATGTATTAAAATAAATATATTTTGTAAATGGTCCTTGATGCTGTGTGGGCATTTTCCTGCTTTCACAGTGATGGCTGTGGAGTGGGAGAAGAGTGAGCAGTATGTCCTGATACAGTTTTAGACTGACTATAAATATTAATTTAACTGTTAGTTTTGAAAGGAGAGATCATCATCATCAAGAGAAATGAGGTCATATCCATGTTGACATTTCTATAAATGAGACCCAAATATGTAAAGAATTTGTAGTTAAAGGGATGGATAGCTGACATAAAGATAAATAAATGAATTAACAGACAGGAAACTTACAAAACATTCTTGTTGAAGACATGAGAAAATTAATGGGGGGGTTAGAGGTTAGAGAAAGAAAATGAAGAAGAATCTGCTGTGTAGAAATAGTGGTCGGAAACTAGCCAAGATAAGACATCCCAAATATCCCTTTATAAATGGGATATAAATGGGATTTTTTAAAAAGGGATAAAAAAAATCTCTCTATAAATGAAAGTAAGCAGACAAGAATTATATATGAAATGGATAATAATCTCCTCTTATTATCAAGGATTCCAGGCCTGACATTCTATTCACTGTGCTATCTAGCTAAGTAATGGATGGATCAACTAATGATTTATGGGCAAGAATCACAAAGGATAAGAATGGATTGCAATATTCACTTGGAGAATCCATATTGCTTAGATCACAGATCTGTGGTCATTAGGGGGCTTATTAAAGGAATCCTGTAGTTATTTATAGGTCATAGATTTAAGGTTAGAATCATCAATCCTAACTTCTTCATTTTGTGGTTATGGACACGGGGAATCCCAGTGAGCTTAAGGGAATTATTAAAGTTCTCACAGTGATTTACTAACAGAAGGCACATTTGAACCTGGAGCTTGTCTCCAAATCTAGGGTTTCTTGCATGGCAATAAAACCACTCCCAATTTTATCTATTTAGTAAATTGGAACTCTCTATACTTTCAGTTTTTTGAAACATGGCATATATGAATAGAATTTTTGGGAAATTTGAGAAAGTCTGTTATGGTACACGCATATACAACTAAGACAGACAAGCTAAGTTCAAAATTTTTCAGAATACAATAGTAATAATAGTAACTAGGCACTCAAAGGGGTTATTCCTCATAACAACCCTGGAACTATTCATATCCTCATTTTAATAGATAAGGGAATTTAATAGATAAGAAATGCAAGTCAGCTGTTTTGGGAAAACATGAAAAGACACCAGAGAAACAGTGGTTAAGTGACTTGCCCAGAGTCACACAACTAGTGAGTATCTATGGTAGAATTTGAACTCAAGCCTTCCTAACTCCCAGACCCACTGCTCTGTGCACTATAGCATCACCTTGTTGCTTCCTTAAACACAGAAGCCCATTCAAATGTCTCAATCATTGTTAATGATTAAAAAATATTGTAAAGATAATATGGCTAAAAGCAGAGATGGAAAAATATCTGCAAATATGGTAGTAATGGCAGTCAAATTCTGGTAGTAACTGGAAATAGTAATAATGGATAAGTCCTAATTCAAATGAAATTTCCTGCTTTTTCCAGAGCGTGATTTTTTAGAGCCCTAATCTAATTAAATTTGTATCCTGAGCTTAGGAACCTCTAAGCCCATGTGCTTTGCTGAATAAAAAATAATTTAAAGCATCATTAAAAGAAACTCCAGTGATTAATACTTTAAAAAAAACCCATTTTCTATTTATTCTAAAAATACTTGACAATTTGAATCTACACTCTTCTTTCTGATGACCCCGACCAACCACGGAAATAAGAACAATTGTCATCTACCTCTCTGTAGTCATTAAATGCTTTTCACAAGTTGTCTAGTTTATCTCATTTGATAAAATGCTCTTTATAAAATGTTTTTGAAGGAGTTTAAAAAGATCCTTTGGTCCAACACTTCATTTGACAGATGATAAGACTGATGCCCAAAGAAGGGGAACAACTTTTTGTAAAGCACAAAAGATAAAGTAAAAGTCCTGAGTCCAAATCTGGTTTTCTTTGAACTCCACCATCCTGAAATTGTATTACCACAGTAACACTGCACAACTGAATCTCAGCAACTTGCATCAAAGCAATGACTAAGCATGATTCTAAGAGAGTGATGAAAATAAGGGGCAAAGAGACAGGCTAGGCATTTTGGTAAAAGGCCATTGTGGGCATTTGTTTTACTGACTGCTTGTTCCAAGGGTCTTTATCTCTGTCTCTGTCTCTCTCTCTTTCTCTGTCTCCCTGTTTCTGCCTCTGTCTCTCTGACCTTCCCTCCCTTCTCCCTCTTTCTCTTTCTGTGTCTTTCTCCCTCTTCTTCTCTCCCCCTTTTGTCTAACCCTTCCTTTAGAATAAAAACTTGTCTTAAAAAGAAAAACAAATACTATTATCAATATATTTTAAAAAGAAGATTGTGAAATGGGAGTCAGAATAAACAAGTAATGCTAGGAAATGCTAGGAAAAAATGTGTTTTAAAAACCTTTGCCAAATGTATATATATACGACACATTATATATATATATATATGTATATATATATATATATACATATATATATACATATATATATATCTGTATATATAATTTAAAATATAGATATTTGTTTCTTAGAGTAAATTTTTTAGAAAATATGAAAGTAAAACAAGTTAAATTTCTCCCATGACTGAAATGGGAAACATTTTAATGTGAGCCCTCAACAGCTATTTTAACTTCAATGCAAGCATCCCCTAAACCCCTCAAAATCAACCTGAAAAAATATTACAAATATTAAAATTGTTAGCTGTTAGATTTCAGTCCTTCTAGAAGCCTAACTCCAGACCAGTGCTCTCTTGGCCTTTTAACCTTTAAGGACACTTTTCTCTCTCCACATGGGGATAATGAGAACTGCTGAAATCCTGTTTTTGCTTATCCAGGGGCTCCCTAGATCTTCCTTGGTTCTTAGAAGAGACTCTTCTGAAGAAAGGATTCTGGGAAGACAGTGGGGTAAGGCTGTAAACTACCTTGCTCTCCCATATTTCTCCACAACTTGGCAGAAGGAATTAAAAGTCCAGGTGAAAGGGTTGTCCAGCCTCAGACAATTTGGGAGGATATTGGGAAAGACCTGAGCCTACCCAGCTTCCCCAGCCTGGTTTGTCAGACCTGATGGAAATGCAGATTTTTCTGGGCAGATACTGGGAATCATGAACAAGCAGCTCAGGAGGCAGCTGTGCTGGGGGGCGGCCTCAGCTTCTGGAACTCTTGTCCCAAGACAAAAGGGGGTTGGGAGGCTGATTAGGGGAAGATTGCAGAGCCCTTCCCCCGGACTGGGCCCTGGCTGTAGCAGACCCTGCTCGCAAGGGCACTTGCGGGAGGCAGGAGGCCCTCGTTTGGTTCTGAAGCAGGAAGGAGCTGATGCTTGCAGTCACAACAGGGGCTGCACAAACAAGGGGGTAGCATTGCCGGGGCCCTGGCTCAGGTTTAGGGGTGCCGAGGAGGCCCAGGGACGGGTCAGGCCCCCAGACAGAACTCAGGAGACAACAGCACAAAGAACCCGAAGCCTGATGAAACATCCTTGCCAAGAGTCCAACTCATAACTCAAAGTTAAAAGTCGAGAAATAAGCCACTTGAAACAAAATCAGCAAGCAAAAGACAAAGAACCTGACCAGAGAGTTATGGTGATAGAGAAAATCTGGATTCATCCTTTTGAAATATAACATAAACATGAAAGACCAATCATAAGAGATTCAATGAGGTCAAACTGTTTACTTTTATATGTGAAAACATCTATAATTTAAGAATGTTATCATTACTTGGGTTCGGGGTGATTATGCTGAGATAATACTCAAAAATACATTTGTCTAGGGAGAGGTAAAATGGAGCAATTTCTCAAACAAATGAGGCATAAATGAAAAAAACTTACAGTGGAGGCAGGAGAGAATGGAAGATTGGTAACGCTAGAATCATATTCTCATCAATTCTGGGTTAAGAAGAAATTAGACAGACAGATAGATATGGATGTCTATAAATATATACGTATATAAGTCTTAATTTACAAAGAAATGGGGGACAGAATAAGAAAGAGATTTTTAGAAGCATGTAAAATCAAGAAATAGGAAGGTAAGGGGAGAGGCTAAGAGAAGGATACTTAGGGGTATGGATGAGGAAGACTGGTAGAGTAAAAATAAATAGCTGGAGTAGAATTTTTAAATTCTTCATCTGATGCAAAAAAGCTGGGGTAGCCATCATGATCTTAGACTAAATTAAAGCTAAATTTAATCAAGAGAGATAAACAGAAAAACTATATTATAATAAAAGTACCATAGATAATAAAATAATTTCAACACTAAAGCTTTATGTGCCAGATGTTATAGCACTCGTATTTTTATTTTATTTTATTTTTTAAAATTATTATAGCTTTTTATATACACAACATATGCATGAGTCATTTTTGAACACTGACCCTTGCAAAACCTTCTGTTCCAACTTTTTAACCTTCTTCCCCCCCATCCTCTCCCCTAGATAGCAGATAGTCCAATACATGTTAAATACAAAAATCGTTGTATAGTCTCGTTGCCGTGTATAATGATCTCCTGGTTTTGCTCAGTTCATGTCAGTCTCCCCAGGCCTCTCTGAAATTATTCTGCTGGTCATTTCTTACAGAACAATATTTCATAATATTCATATACCATAACTTATTCAGCCATTCTTCAATTGATGGGCATCCATCTAGTTTCCAGTTTCTGGCCACTACAAAAAGAGCTATTACAAACATTTTTGCACATGTGGTCCCTTTCTCTTTTTTAAGATCTCTTTGGGATATAAGCCCAGTAAAACACTGCTGGTTTAAAGGGTATGCAGAGTTTGATAATTTTTTGAGCATAGTTGCAAATTGCTCTCCAGAATGGTTGGATCCTTTCACAGTTCCACCAACAATGCATCAGTGTCCCAGTTTTCTCACATCCCCTCCAACATTCATCATTATCTTTTCCTGTCATCTTAGCCAATTTGAGGGGTATGTAGCACTCACATTTTTAAAGGAAAAGCTAAATGAATTACAATTGGAAATAGTAAAAGTATAATAGTGAGGGTTTTCAATCTCCCTGTTTCAGAACCAGATAAATCTAATAAAAAATAAATAAGAAAGAAGATGAATAGAAGATGAATAGAATCTTAGATAAGATAGATATAATAGCTATCTGGAGAGAATTGAATGGGAATAGAAAAGCATATACTTTTCTTCTCAGTGGTACATGGTATCATTACAAAAATTGACTATGTATTTGGGCATTATATAATATATAATTATAGGCCCATTTCATTAATGAATAAGGATTTAAAATATTAAATAAAATGCTAACTAGGAAGCTAGCTAGGATATCATTGTAACAATATATCACAAAGAGTACACATGGTAACAAGTGGAATCATGTAACATAAGTAAAACTATTAACATCACTGATTATATATCCAAACAAAAGTAACAAAAGTTATATGATTATATCAATAAATGCAGAAAAGCTTTTGACAAAATGCAATACTCATTTCTATTAAAATACTTGAAAGTCTAGGTAGAAGTAGATCTTTCCTTAAAATTACAAGAAGTATCTACATAGAACCATCAGCACACATTATTTATAATAGGGATAACTTGGAGTCTTCCCAATAGATCAGAAATGAAATAAGGATGTCCATTGTTACCAGTATTATTCATTATTGTATTAATATTGCTAGCTGTAGCAATAAGAGAAGAAAAAAGAAATGGAAGGAATCAAATGGTTAATGAAACAATAAAAGTATCTCTTTTTCTATGAGATATGATGATATACTTGGAAATTCTTAGATATTCAGCTAAAAAATTAGTTGAAACAATAATTTTAGTAAAGTACAATATAAAATAAACCCATATAAATCATTTATTTCTAACCATCAACAAAACTCTAAAAAAAGGTAGAGAGATAGAAAAAGATACCTCATTTAAAATAACTCTAGACAATATAAGATACCTGCCAAGAGAAATCCAGGATCTACATGAACATAATTTTAAAACACTTTTTATATAAAGAAAGTCAGATTTAAATGATTGTAGAAATATTAATTGTTTACATATTGACAGAGCCAATATAAGGAAAATGACAACTTTACCTAAATTAAACTGCTTATTCAATGCCACCACAATTAAATTACCAATAAAACATTGTATTGATCTAGAAAAAATAACAAAATGCATTTGGAAAAACAAAAGATCAAGAATATCAAAGGAATTGATGAAAAATGTAAAGGAAGGAGATTTTAACAGTAGCAGATCTCAAATGATATTATGAGGCAATAATTATCAAATTTATCTGGCAATGGCTAAGAAATAAAAAGATAGATCAATGGAACAGAGTAAACATACAATATGCAGTACTAAATGATAATAATAACCTCGTGCTTGATAGATGCAAAGATTTAAGTTTTGGGGATAAAAATTTACTACTTAGTAAAAGTTGTTGGAAAAAAATACAAACTGGGCATAGATCAACATCTTGTGTCATTTACCAAGATAAGGTCAAAGTGGATACATGATTTGGATATAAAGAGAGAGAGATCATAAAAACATTAGAAGAACTTGGATCATTTTACTTATCTGACATATGGATAGAAGAATTTAGGAATGAACAAGAGAAAGATAGAATTGTGAGATTAAAAAGTAGATAATTTTGATTTTTATTAAATTAAATTAAATTTTAAAAAAACTAATAAAATCAACATAGCCAAAATTGGAAGAAAAGCAGAAAATTGGAGGAGAAAGAAATTTTCTATACATTTTTTCAGATAAAGATCTCATATCTTAAATATATGGAGAACTTTGTCAAATTTATAAGATATGAATTATTCCCCAAATGATTAATGATCAAAAGTTATAAACAGGCAGTTTTATGATGAATAAATCACAACCATATGTAGTCATATGAAAAATGCTCTAAATTATTATTGATTAGAGAAATGAAAATTAAAACTTCTGAAATATCACCTTATACCTGTTTCAGATTGGCTAAAATGATAAAAGGGGAAAATGACATGTTGGAGGAGGTATGAAAAAATTGGGACATTAATACACTTTCGGTAGAACTGTGAACTTATCCAATCATTTTGGAAAAAAATCTGGAATTTTGCTCAAAGAGTTATAAATCTGTGCATATTCTTTGGCAAGTCAATACCATTATTAGGTTTGTTTCCAAAGTTGATCAGGGGAAAGGTGATCAGGGGAAAGGAAAAGAACTTGTATGTTTTAATATATTTATAGCAGCTCTTTTGTTGTGGCAAAGACTTGGAAATTGAGGAGATAGTCATCAATTGGGGAATGGCTAAACAAATTGGGCTATGATTATGTTGGATACTACTATGCTATAAGAAATGATGAGCCAATTGATTTTATAAAAACATGAAAAGACTTTTATGAAATAACAAAGAGTGAAAGAATAGTACCAAGAGCACACTGTATTCAGTTAGCAGCAATATTGTTTGAAGAACAACTATGAACAACAAAGTTATTTTGAATTTAATAAATACTCAAACCAACTACAAAGGACTTAGGAAGAAAACTGTTATCCATCTCCAGAAAAAAATTGAAAAATAGAAGCATGCAAAGTATAGTTTTATATATATATATATATATGTGTGTGTGTGTGTGTGTGTGTGTGTATACATGCATGCATATACATGTGATGTGATATATATGTATATTTATGTACATACATGTATGTGTGTACATATGTAAATATATATACATACATATATATATATATATATACATATATATACACACATATCTGTGTCAAATAATGGAGGAGGGCAATTTTTTTTAAAGTATAGAAAACCAAAAGAACCCAAAAACTCAGAAGGAAGCACAGAAAAGTGGAGTAATTTTGAAAACAATATATAGTGTTTATTATATAGTTTATTTTTTGAAAAATAAATGATGTGAAATAGAAAAATAGCAAAAAAAAAATAAAGTTGCCCTTCTTTTTTAACCTTTCTGTAATCCTGTTTCCTCAACTAATTAAAAAAAAAAAGCAAGAGTAAATGATCCTGGAAGATGTCTACAATCTATTCCAGTCCAATGTTTGTAATACTAACAGGCAGAAGGGAATTACTAGTGATACTAAAACAACAATCTCTCACTTTCTTATGAGAAACTTAAACAGAAAAGCTTAAAATATCTTAACAAGAGATTGATAAATTCAGTCAAAGAAAATTTCAAAGGCTCAGACCTTGGAAAGATCTTTCTGCCTTTGACCTGTCCTCTGTGCTTGTTACTGTTATCACAGAAAGAAAACCTACATTATTTCCATTCACAATCATAAAATATGCCTTTATTCCATATTTCACTATAAACCAAGATAAAAATCCACAGGCACATAGAAACAAGTGTCTCTATAGGCTTCTGAGTCCTAACCATTTTCCAGAGATACTTAAAAAAGGATTCAGAAAACACATGGATTCACCGTTAGACTTGGGTGTAGTTTTTTGTTTAGGGAAAGGGCCAGATACTTTCTCAATCTGCTAGTTTGTCGTTGGGGCTGTGATCGTTGTAAAGGAATTAAGTCTCATATTCAAGAGGAAGAGAGGACAAGATGGGCACAGTATATTTTTTGGTAGTCCTTGGACAAAAACTTGGATAGAGGAAAACAAAATGTAAGGGTTAGATATCTCTGTAATGAAACAGAGACTTATTTTTAAATGGAATTGCTTGTGTCAAGAAGGGACAAATGCAGCGTCCTTTTCCATTTCTCCCTCCTTTGCCCATCCCTTGCTAGAAGCAAATTCACCAGATACTTAAAATGGCTTTTGTTATTGTCCAATTGTGTATGACTTTGTGACTCCAGTTAGAATTTTTTGGCAGTTACTGAAGTGGCTTGCCATTTTTTTCTCCAGCTCATTTTTACAGGTGAAAAAATTAAGGCAAATAAGAGTTAAGTGCCCAAGGTCATAGAGCTAGTAAGTATCTGAGGCCATATTTGAATTCAGGTCTTCCTGACTTCAGACTCAGTACTCAACTATCCTGAGTGGCTGATTCTTCCTTTATTAATAAAGCTGGATTTTTAATCCTTTTGATCAAAACTTGCCTCTATGACCCCTTTTTTCTAGCCGAGCCATAGCCCCAAGATTATGCTGCAGAAACTCTGGATACACACTCTGGAACCAAAAACCAATAGACACCTAATTATGGCCCTTCCATTTTGTCCACCATATCTTAGAAGATCAAATGGGATTGGAGTGGGTGGAAAGGTAGGCAAAGTTCCTGAGTATTCGTCCTACCTTTAAAAAATTAGAGGCCATTAAAAAAAATTTGTGATACAATTTACTACATCAATAAGGATGTGGTCCTACCTAGATAAATAGGATTTGGCTTGGAGATTTAGGTTTGGTGACTATAGGAAGCTGTGATTTTGCTGGTAGTTATTTGTTTGTTTGTTTGTTTTTTAATAAGATGTGCTGTAGTTTTTTCCAACATGTATTTAACATTATGAAATTTTACCAAACTTGTATCTTGGCCAATGTCCACATACTATTTAAAGATAGCTGCCAGAGTCTTCAAGGATCACAACTAGTTAAGAGCCAAGTTTTATTTGTCCACAGTAAGTGTTTTTTATGTGTGAAAAATGTATATGTTGGATTGAAAAGGCATTTGTGTACAGTGAATTAGTCAGTCTTTCCTTAGGATATTTTAAACTGGCCTTGTGTCTCATAAGAAAGTGAGAGATGGGGCAGCTAGTTGATGAAGTGGATAGAGCACCAGCCCTGAATTCAGGAGGATCTGAGTTTAAATCTGACCTCAGACACTTAAGACTTCCTGTGTGACCCTGAGCAAGTCACTTAACCAAAGTGGTCTCAGAAAAAAAAAAAAGGGGGGTAGGGGTGGGGGAGTGAGAGATCGTTTAGCCTCCTTCTTGCCTGTTAGGATAATAAAGATAAAGGAACAGGATATTTGCTTCATATGGTACCCTACTCTCCTTTTAAATAGATGAGAGAATTGAGGCCCAGAGAGGTTAAACCACTTGCTTAAGTCTACAAAATTTGGAAACCAGATTAGGGGGAAACCAGATGTAAGAAAAATGGATTAAAGTCAGAGCATCTGGATCCAAATACTTTTCGCAAGGACCTTATTGGGCATATATCTTTTTGGAACTCAAATTTCCTCAAGTGTAAAATTATAACTGCTGAGGTTCCTTCCAGTTCTTAATTTCTGATCCTGACTCCAGGGCTAACATTTATGGGGATTTGTCATTGTTTCCCCCACTATACTACTCTACCTTCTAGTATCTTGCATTAAAAGGGTTTTCTCCTTTTTGTACATGTGAAGTTGACGTGTGTTCTGGCTTGCTGAATTACTTTAATTTTGTTTTCTTTTTTAAAAGAGTTACAAGGTTTTGCTGGGCAGGGTAGAAGGAAAGGATGATTATGATCTATGAAATCAGAAATGAAGATAATGTAAAAACAAAAGATTTTTTTTATCAATAAAATAATATTTTTCAAAGTTTCCTCTTCCCATCTTTAAAAAAACTGCTCCTGGAATCAGAAAGGTCATTAATGAGCAGTTATAGACTGAGAGCCCTTCTCTAGAGTAGCAAACTTGTCTTTTAAAATATTTTGATAACTCTATTTCCGCCAAATTGGCTTTGCAATCCTATGTATTTTGTTTAATTCATTCAGCGAAGTTCACAAGGTTCACCAGATAGCCAAAGGTTCCATGACAATAAACCAGGTTTAAACCCCCAGCCTGGAGCACCTGGGCAGCAAGGACTCGGCTGTATGTGGCCCAGCTGGAGCTCTGCTCTGGGGCGGGAGTTGGGGGATAGAGAACACAAGGCTTATGACACACGAGAGGGGAGAAATGAAGTCTCGGCAGTCGGGGAGCCTCAGTGCACGCCCGGACTCCGACGCCGCGGGGCCGTGTCACTCCGGCTCTGCTAAAAGGCGGGGCTGGGACTAGGGGACCGCTGAGGGTGTGTGCGTACCAGGCCGAAGACGTCTGCAAGGGCCGGGATGGGGGAAGGAGGAGAGTGAGGAGGCTACGGGCGTGGACCAGAGGGGAGCGAAGGCGCCTCGTGCAAGGGAGGATGGAAGCGGGAGGGCTAAGGTGCTCCTGAGATGCTCTAAGGGCCAAGGTCAAGGCCGGGGCTGCTTCCCAAAGGCCAAGGTGAAATCTACAGAAAGGCATCCGTCGCGGGGCGCTCGGGAGCCCCTAGTTACCGAGGGTGGAAATCGCAGAATTCCAACTGATCCTCTAAGGGCTGGCAGTGGAACTTCTTCCATCGCTCCACCGAGGGCAGGGGGATCAACGGTTCCTCCCGAGATCGGTCAGCGGTCTTGAACTCAGCCATTTGAGTCTCGGCGGAGAAGCCGGCAGCTGGAGTATAGCCGGGGTCTGTTGTTATGGCAACCGCTCCGGGCCCGGAAGTGGACCTATAATCTGATTGGAGGAGACGGAGAAGGGGAGGGAGGAAGGAGGAGCAAATTTAAGTCGTTTTGTAAATATCCCAGGTGCAGGGAGCGGGCCTTGCATTTTCACGTTTCTCATCCTCTCCGGACTTTAGGAGGTTCATTCACGTTAAGAGCTATTTAGTCCAGTGTCCCCGAGAAGCCGCGAGTTCGAATTCCACCATTGCCACTTGACCACTGGGATTCTGTGCTTTCCGGGTCTCAGTTTCCATATCTGTAAAATGGCGAAAGAAATGTTCTGTAATTCAAATAAAATTTGAGCCCTTTGCACGCCCAAGGACACTGTCCATCACAGCTATGCTTAGGGCTTGGGCATCCACTCTCGGGGGGTGTTGTGGGGCTTAAATGCAATAGTGCAAGCAGAGCACTTTGCCAACCTTGAACGCTATCCAAATGACATTTAATATGATGATTAATTTATCATGAATGTCGTGGTTAGTCTAGTCACCAGGTGATGATTTCATTTCTGAGTCTTCTGATGCATCCCTGCAGAGCTCAAACAACATTTTAATTTTTTAATCATTACTTTTAATATTAATTTTTAAAAAATTTTAGTTCCAAATTCTCTCCCTCCTTGAAAAAACAAGCAACCTCATGTCATGCAAAACATTTCCATATTAGTTACATTGCAAAAAAAAAAAAAAAGCAAGAAAGGTAAACTTCTTTTTTTTTAAGTATTCTTCATTTTGTTTTCTTTCGCATTGTTTTTTTTTTTTTTTTTTTTTTTTTTTTGATCTGGTTTTTCTTGTGCAGCATGATATTTGCGGAAATAGGTGTAGAAGAACTGTGCATGCTTAACATATATTGGATTACTTGACATCTAGGGGAAGGGGGGGAAGAGTGGGAACAAATTTAGAACGAAAGATTTGGTAAGGGTGAATGTTGAAAATTATCCATGTATATATTTTGAAAATAAAAAGCTTTAAGTTAAAAAATTTTAAAGTATGGTTCAATCTTTATTCAGAGTTCATTGGTTCTCTGGAGATGGAAAGTATTTTTCTAAATGTTCCTAACAGCACAGGGGTGTGCTGATATAAGAAAAGATGTGCGCACACTTTTAAATTTAATCTGCACTTTTTAATATTTATTGATAATAATATAGCAACAGTTAGTGCCAGGTGCTTTACAATGATTATCTCATTGGGTCCTCACAACAATAGGTGAGTGCTTTTATTATCTGAATTTTACAGTTGTGCCCAGGTTTGCACAGTTAGCAGATGTGCAACACTAAATTTGAACTCAGTTCTTCCTGAAGCCTGGCAGATGCTCTATTCAGTGCCACCGACACAATCAACAGAATACTACATTAAACTCTAATCTGTAGGATTGCTCGCAGATTTGAGGTGTAATTGCTCACACTGAAAATTTTAAAATGGTTTTAACCCAACATACCCATGACATCTCACAACCTTCTCCCCCATTTACTACAAAATATGTCCTAATGCAACCTTCTGCCTTCAGCTCACCAGCTTCATGATAATTTAGTGATTATCTACCCTCATCCCATTATTTTTACAGATGGGGAAATTGAGTCCCAGAAAATAATGGAGTGGCCCAAGAGGTAGAATTGGAGCCTTGTTTCTTGGGATTCCAAAAGCTATGAGTGATCTATTATCCCAAGATGCTTCATAAATTCTACTTTCCTGAGATTTAATGGCATGAAAATATGCCCTGCTGATCAAAATGCCCTTTTCCTAAGCTCCATCCCAAATTCAGCTCCTCTCTTAGAAATATTCTCATTTCTAAGAGCAAAACAGAGCTCTTCCCTTTGACACTCAAAGCACAGCCCTGCCCTTTCCCTGCCCCACCAATTCTCTCTTCCCACAATCACCTACTCAGGTACATTCCTAGCATTTCTGTGGCTAAATGTAATCCTCCAGAAGTTGATGAAGAAATCTAATAGGGTATTCTGGGTAAGCCATTCTGTAGTGGTTCTCATCCCTTATTAGGGTTTGGACTCTAACCTGACAGTGAGGTAGAAGGCCACAAACCACACACTGCCTGAAGAATTTCCAAATTTGTAGGTGTTCCTGGAATGTTTTCTGTGTAATGATTGATCAGATTTAACACCTGTGTAACAGACCGTCACAAGGTATGGGAGTAATGCTTGCTCCTATCATCTCTGCAGCTTACTTTACACACACACACACACACACACACACACACACACACACACACACACACACACACATATATATCTGAAAGAGCTCTGTTTTGCTCTTGGAAATGAGAATATTTCTAAGAGGAGCTGAATTTGGGATGGAGCTTAGGAAAAGGGCATTTGGATCAGCAGGGCATATTTTCATGCCATTAAATCTCAGGAAAATAGAATTTATGAAGCATATAGTTGTACTTAAGCCATGGGATCTACAGATAACTTTATTTGAGGATAAACATATATTCATTATTTATCATTCACTAAATGGCAATTGTTAGCTGCCCTTTTTAAAAAAGCTTTTTAAAAATAGTTATTGAGGCCATTTATTTTTAATATCAAAGTTACTTTCCTGTATATCCTCACCCCCTTTCCTCTTCCTTCTTCCAAACTTTCCTTGTAGCAAATAGATTTTTTCTAATTTGGTTAGTTTTAGAAAACTACCATATTATACACAAAGTATACCCAATCTTCAAATTTCCACATCTTGTTTATATTATGGAGGAAAATAAGCTCTTTCTCCTCCTCTTCCTTCCCTCCTCATCGATCAATAAAAGCACTGGCTTTGGATTTCAGGGTCCCAATTCTATCAGTTTCTCCTTGAGTAATCATGGACTGTAACTCTCTAGGTCTCCTTTTTTATTTGTAAAATTAGAGGGTTGGATTAGCTTACTTCTGAAGTAACTTCTGAGGGCTAATGGTCCTGATTATATAAATGTATAAATTGGAAGTTCCCTAGAAAAATACTAATGCATAAATAAAAGTGCTACTATAACTCCTACTAATATGATAGCCATCCTTTGCATTAAGACTAAACATAAAAACCAGAAGTTAAATGGAAACAATTAGTTGTCATCAGTAAAGTTAAAAGAAAGATGGTTTTCCTCATGAAAATTCTTAATTTTCATAGATATATATGCACATTAAGCACATATGAAATCCTTCTTCAACTGTGTATAGAATTTTTCTTTCTTAGGGGAACTAAATTGTTAAACTATCCTTTTGTTATCTTAAGGGCTTTTTGATCATCAGAAATAAACTAAAATTATTTTTTGAAATACTTTATAAAATACCAAGTTAATTTATGAAATGTTAACTTGTGATAACCTGGAACTAAATTATGATATCCTATCTTTGTATTGCGGTTTTCTTATCAGAGATCCTGGACTGGCTTGCCATTTTTTTTCTCCAGCTCATTTTATAGATAAGGAAATTGAAGTGAAGTCATTGTGAAGTGATTTGTCCAAGTTAGTTAGTATCATCTGAAGCTAGATTTGAAATCAGGAAGAGGAATATTCCTAACTCCAGACCCAGAACTCTATCCACTATACTACCTAGTTGCCCATTTTGTTAT
Source organism: Sminthopsis crassicaudata (assembly GCF_048593235.1). Classification (NCBI taxonomy): domain Eukaryota; kingdom Metazoa; phylum Chordata; class Mammalia; order Dasyuromorphia; family Dasyuridae; genus Sminthopsis; species Sminthopsis crassicaudata. The sequence continues at coordinate 59,913,159 of NC_133621.1, forward strand.
TGCATTATAAATTAATGGTATAAAACCTGAGAGGTAATTTTCCCAGTCTATTCCATCAGTCATTGGGTCAATAATTCAGAGAGCTCTATTGATTGATTTTGACAGTAGAGTTACATAAACACAAATATAAACTCTAGACAGTACTTTTTAATTACACTGTAACACTTCAAAAAGATTCAGATATAAGTATCTACTTTTTTGGATTGGGATAAAACCAAGCCTAGTTTCAGTATACAGATATTTAGAAAAAGACCCTATTTGGCCTTGCTCAGATGCAGCACTAAGGTGTCAGGAAGCTGACCTCTCAACATCAGGAGTTGGGTTCATGTATAGGTACTGTTTATACCTAGAGCTAGAACAAGTCACTCAATCTCGATGGGTCTTGGTTTCTACATTTATTTGTAAAAAGAAAAGGTAGGACACATAGTAGGTCTTTAAGACTTAGTTGATCAAGAATCTTCTTGAAGATCCTGTCCAGTTTTAGACCCCAGGATCTCTAAAAGTATTCCTAGAAGACCAGTTTCCATGCTTGTACAGATCTGGACCATCATGGCCAAGTCAGTTGACATTTTCCTTGTTCAGTTGTTTCCCCTTTGGAATTTTCTTGGCTGAGATAATGGAGTGGTTTGCCATTCCTTTCTCGGGCTCATTTTACAGATAAGGAAACTGAGGCAAAGAGGGTTAAATGATTTGCCCAGAGTCCCACAATTATTAAGTGTCAGAGTCCAGATTTGAACTCGTGAAGATGACTTAACTCTAGGTTCAGCACTCTATGCACTGTGGTGCCATTTGGCTGTCCTGGAATAAATATAACATGCCACAAATTGGTGAATTAAAAAAAAAGCCCAACCCCCCACCCCAATGGACATAGTTGTGACTTAAAAAGCAAGTGTTGTTATTAAATTGAAATGCATTTAAGTTCACATTAAAGTCAGTGACCCACACCATTAAGGAATAACCTTATATGTATATAATTCTTTAAATGATAAAAATCTCAGGAGCATCAATGGCCATTATATTTTATATTTCAAACCAACAGAAATTAGTTTTTTAAAACTTAAATTTGCTTCTCTGAAGCAACTCTTCATGATGTATTATGCATACTTGCATGGGAATATCATATTATGATTATTAATAGAAAGAAATTAAGTAGCATGAGGATTTGATTAAAATTTAAGTGCTGACTCTAAAAACCCATAATTTAAATATTTTATTTAGGTATGATCAGTTCTATGGCCTAATAAAAGCCCTGTGAATTCATACTCGGTTTACCATTTAAATTCCTTCAGGATAGTTATTACATGAAAAGTGTTTGTTTTTCTTTTATCTCCAGCTATAATCTTTGGTTATGTGGGGTTGGCTGAGTTACGTGAATCTGTGTTATGTCATGCTCCATCCATATGCCAATTTTCTCAAAATAAGGGGTTTGGGATGGAAATAGCGAGGCTCAGAAACCAGGGAGGTATAAATGCCTGCATTACATAAATGTCACTAAATCCTTTATGAAAAGTATCCAGAATGAGATCATTGTTCGTGTTGTAATGAAGAGAACGCCCTCACCTTCCTAAAAAGTACGGCTGTGAAGGTTTGCCACCTGGCAGGAGGTAGACGGAACAAAGTATGTTCCACAAGGGATTCTGGTCCTTGCTTCTTAAACAGGAGTCAGGTTTGATGTAGGACTCAGGCACTGCCTGTTACTTTACAGGGTAGTCCAAAAATCTTAAGTCTGTTTAAAGCTTTAAATGCACTAAGAATTTTTTTAATTATTTTAATCAAAAGGGTTATTTGATTGATTTATCCTTTTACATATTCTTCTGGTGCTTCAGATTTCATTCTGTACCATCTCATATAGGTCTTTCTATGTTTCCCATGTGAACTATATTGTTTCATCCCTTTGCTTGTTCAAGGGAGGACTTATATTTGTACATTACCAAGAACTTCCAGGTCTAGCTCAGTACTTTAAAAGGGAGATTTTTCCAGAGTTTAGAATGATGGGCTTGCAATGGCTTAATAAATTTTTTTATTTATCATAATTTATTGTCTCCATGTTATCAAGTACTTTTTAAATTTACTTATTGATGCTACACTAAAAACAAACCCACTATACATAGAATTCCAGCATCCCTTGGGGAATCAGCACCATTATGGCAAGGTCATGTGATTTTTGACTTTTGAATTTAAAGTCTACCTTATTATTAACCTTAAAACCATTTTCAAATAGGCAAACATATATATGTGTGCATGTGTGCGTGTGTGTGTGTGTGTGTGTGTTTTACAAATAGCAGAAAACTGACAAATGAACTGGAATATTATTGTGCTTTTTCATCAGCTGTAGCAAATTGCATTTCAAGTAGTGAGTAAAGTGATCATTACCCACTTATTTATTCTAGGCAACCAACAGAACTTAATTAAAGGACTTATTATTATACTCCCTCCTCAATGTTAGCTTAGGCACTAGCCCAGGAAACATCTCTAAAGTAGAAGGCATTTATTAACATCTTGTATAGTAAGTAATATCTGTTGGTGGGATGGCAGCCAAGGATCTATGCAGAATATGACCTAAAAAACCTGGAATTCAGATGTCAAGCTATGTGGATTACTTTAGAAAGAAAAAAGCAGCCAAAAAAGTCTACACTTGAAAGTTTCACTCCAAGGAGCAATGCTCAGTCCTCTGCTCAGGTGCAATTAATTGATGTCTGCATTTTACAATATTTTTATAAATTTGACTTGCGGAGTTTTATGCCCACAGAAGCAAGTTGGAATGAAGGGATCTCAAGGCAAATGCACTGAATAACAGTCGTACCCCTCTCACTGTGTGCTCTCCCTGAGTGCAGGCCCACTGGAATCGAGGAGTGAGGTGATAAAGAAGCATCAGCGAGGGTAAGGAAGGCAAGGGCAATGGCGGCCCCTCCACTCTTCCACTACAGACTCCCCCAGCCCTGATCTCTGTATCAGATGAGGTCAGTGCATTCCTGCCAGCTACCAGACAAGCCAGCAGCCCTCCTGAGTTCCAGTTCACCTTGGTTCCCACATGCCATTCCCCTGTGCCATCAGTGAGCCAAGACCTCAAGTCCTGGGTTGTACCTAATGACCAATTCTGGGGGAAGTATGAGTCACAGGCCCTGTGGGAACTGCTTTGTTTCACCCACTTGCTTGTTCAAGGGAGGATTTAAATTTGTACATTGCTGAGAACACCCAGGTCTAGCTCAGTCCTTTAAATGAGAGGATTTCCAGGGTCTAGGAGAATTTAAATTTAAATACCTCAGAAGGTTTTTTTGTTTGTTTGTTTATTATAATTCATTGTCTCCTTTTTATCAAACTTTTTCATTTAGGAATTAAGAAATAATGAATAAGAGTAAGATTCCAGCATGTCCCTTGGGATAGAGCAAGTTCTGTGGGGAATCTCAGGAGATGGGGTTAGCCAGTGGGTGCTTGCTTAGATGCATCAACCCACTCATCCCTAGAAGAGATGGTACTTCCTATAGTGAGAGGGAGAGCTAATGGTAGAGAGTCGGAGCACTTACTGAATGTGCAAATAATAAGGAGAGCTAGCTTTGTATAGTACTTCAAAGTTGGTTAACTTGTATGAACCTAAGCTGGTGTGGGACCCTCAAGCAAGTGGCCATCAGTGCCACCTGGTGGTTAATGATAACAAATCATTTATATAGCATTTTTGGCCTTAAATGACATTTTTACAAATGTCTCATTTGATCTTCTAAATAAATAGTGTAAGCTGTGCAAGTATCATTATTCCACTTAACGGATCAAGAGACTAAGAATCAGAAAGATTTTCAAAAGCACACCATTATTGTTGACGAGAGAGAGAGAGAGAGAGAGAGAGAGAGAGAGAGAGAGAGAGAGAGAGAGAGAGAGAGAGAGAGAGAGAGAGGGGGGGGGGGGGGGAACAGCCAAAAACACTTCGAGAAAAATTCAAAAAGCACTTTAGTTTCGGAGTCAGTTATTGTAGGGTTGAGAAAACCAGAGGCCTCAATCAGCTACAAGACCTGTATTTACAGCACTGTAATTGATGTTCAAAATGTTCCCAAGTCATCAAAAGAATTCAGTTATATTCATTGTGCACTTTTTAATAAGACAGAGATGGCCTCTTTGTTCAACAAATGGAGAATGTCCAAATTGTGGCACATGGAATAGAATATTGCAGCGCTGTTTAAAATGGTAAACATGAAACATAGCAGGAAACGTGGAAAGACCTATATGAGATGATGCAGAATGAAATCAAGAAGTACCAAAACTATTTGTGGGAGTAGCTAGGTCATGCAGAGGATGGAGCACTGGAGTCAGGGGGACCGGATTTCAAATTGGATCTTAAATACTTATTAGTTGTGTAAACCTGTGCAAGACACTCAACTCTGATTGCATACACTCACATGCATATATACATATATACACACATGTAAATATATACATGTATACATGTGTGTATATACACACACATGAATGATGATATTGACTAAAAGTATATTAGAAGATGAAGACAAAAAAGCAGAAGAAACAGAGGTAGCAGAATCATACAGGTTTGCCTATTGTTGTCCCTGGCAACACATGAAACAAGGAATAAATAAAAGATGACGCCTGGTCCTGTGTGACTCCCTTCTGCTTTTCTGCACTAACAGTGGCAAAGGAGCAGGAAACAGAGCAGGGAATTCCAAGAATCACACAAAATTTAGGCCATCAGCAAACTTCAGTAACCTAGATCTGAGATTCTTATGCAATGACTGAAGGAACATATTGTTGGAGGAGCTGAATCATACCAATCTTTATATTCTGGTTATAAATGAAACCAGAAGGGGAAAAAGGGAATTTGAAGCTAAAGGGAAAGATGATTTACAGCTATGCCATAGAAAGGAGTTGATGGACTGAATTTTATCACATGTTGCAGAATAAACAGACATTATTTTATGGGACATTTGGTCATATATCACAGTCCTCATGATAAGCATTTGCAGAAAGAATACATGTGAATATAGTTGTGGCTTACCTACAGACAATGGGTGCTGGAGACAAAATGGAAGAGAAATTCTGAGAAGAATGTGATAAGATATTCCAAAAGAAATCAGTATACTTTGTGACTTTATTACAAAGGTGGAAAAAGGTAAGGGCAAGGACAAATATGTAGAAAGAAGAAAGGAAAGAAGACAAAGAGTTGTAATTTTTACAGGAGTCTCATGTCTTTATGTCTTGAATGCCTTCCTTTTTAAAAGCACTAAATAACACCATAAGAAATGAAATAAATTATCTTTCTACAGGAAAACACTTGTTATTTATGTGGAAATCACCCAATCCCTGTGTTAAAACTGTTAACTTCAGATCATCAAAGATAAATTCAGAATTTGTTTTTAAAAATGATAATAAAAAGATATAAAATGAAATTAAAATGATTGAACTCTGATTTTTTTTAAAAAGTTAAATGTAAAAAATGGGAAATAGACAACAGAATTGAAACTAATATGTGCTGTAATAATTTCAGTCAGAAATTTAAGCAGTGCAAAATAATTGCCACAACAAGGAGGCCAAAGGAGCCCAGAAAGTACAGTAGTCAACAAATATGTGACATTTATTGGCCCAAAGGCAAAAAGAGGGCTACCAAAATCAATGCTGACTTGGAATATAAATCCATTTGTAGATAACAATGAAGGACAATGGATGACAATAGCAATATTATTTCATAAAATGGAAGCAATGGAAGGTAAGACCAGCTTTAAAAAAGCATGACAAACTAGCTAATTAAACAAAGTCATCCCAGGTACATTCAAAGATGAAAATGAAAAGAGGATTATAGATAGAAAAAAAGGAAATTATTTGCTAAAGCCATTTCAGCAAACTATTTTTACAGTTTTACAGTAGAACCACCATTTTTGGATCTTAACATCCCAGAGGTAAAAATGGTGCTCAGGGGCACTATCCATTGTAACATCCTTCTGCCTTTAGATCCCATTGTGGTTATTGGTTGCCAATTAAGAAAAGGCATCTTAAAAATATTCAGTCTCAGTTGCAGCTTTCTTGGGAAATTATCAGTTTCTCAGAGACTCTAATGTACGAACTAGGAGAATCCTTAGAGATAATCTAATCCAGTTTCTAGATGTCCTTTGCAGCTATAAATCTGTCCTCTTAAGATACTTTGTCAGCTAAATTGTTGGAGGAACTTGCAGGAGATCAATGACAGGGCTGAGACCAGAGTTCTGGCTTTTTTTCTTATACCACCCAGTTTATGCATATTATAAGATTTATTACATCAGCAGCAAGGAATGGATATGGAGGCAGATTATAGGAACAGAAAAAGCAATCCTGCCATACCTCCAGTAGCAGACACAATAGGGTTGATCTGCATTTTATCCTGTTCTCATATAACTTTGATCTCTTCCATTAAGAAGTCTTTATATTTCTAATGCTTTTCATTCCATGTAACTTTTGGAGAGAATGAATATTTAAATGAGATGCCAACATCCATTTAAAATGTTGTTCTTAAGTCTTCATGGATCATTATTATGTCTGGGAGACTGTAAACAGATTGTTTCATCTGTCATTATAGTCCAATTTCAGTACAGTCTATTGGATGAGTTCTCTAGGATATTTTGAGGTGTGTATTCATAGCATGGATTTATCAGTCCATTGACATCTAATCATCATAATAGTGATAATAATAATAATAATAATAATAATAGCTAACATTTATATACCACTTACTATGCAATATGCCCTATACTAAGTGTTTTACAATTATTATCTCATCTAATCCTTACAATAATTCTGGAAAGTAAGTCTTATTATTATCCCAATTTTATAGATGAAAAATTGAGCAAACGAATAAAATGACTTGCCCATGGTCACACAGCTAGTAAGTGTCTGAGACTAGATTTGAACACAGATCTTCTTGAATAGAGATCCAGCATTCTGTCCACTGTGCCATATATCTAATGATCTCCATATACATTTGTATATCTTTATATATACACACATATGCATATATGGGTATATGTTTAACATAGGTATACAATTAAATATTGTATTATTAAATCAGAATTATATCTCATGAGATTTATATTTATATATCTCATGAGTAAATTCTGATTTAATAATATATGTATATACATATATACATACACATATATCAATATGTGTATAAACACATACACACATACATTGTGTGTACATGTACAGATATATATTAATATATTATTATATTATAATATATTATTAATATACTAATATATAATATATATTATGATATAATATATATTAATTCTAACTACTGGGCCACATCATTCCAGACATTCAATGGGTGATAAATTTTTATAACTTGTTATGTTTTTGTAGGTTCTATTTTCTAACATATTCTATATTAATTACCAGCTTTGAACTCCATAAGGATAGCTTTTCTGCGCTTTTTGGAAACAGTCACCTGGTCATGAATTAACATCATAAACCCTTTGGTTTCTGTAACCAATCTGCATGAATAAATCACTTGTTCACTGCTTCCTGCAGAAGTCTTGCTGACCAAGTTCAATGCAGATGTTATTCATTGAAGGATTTTTGGTTCCATTCTTGGATCTCAGTTGTTTAGAAGCTCTCCATCTAGACAAAAACTATTGAATTTGCATTCAACCAATCTAGAGCTGTATACCTGCTATCAGCCTTAACTATTGCTCTAGTGAAGTGATATTGTCTTGTTCTAAAAGTATCTCCATACATTTCTGACCTGTTTTATCATGTACTTGAAGAATAGCTATAAATCTTCCTCTTTATCTTAAGGAAATGTGAAATCTTTCTTTAGCTACTTTATCATGACTTTGCGTTTCATTTCATGTTACATGGTTTTTGTTAGGGACTTTTCAAATTTATGATAGTCCCTTTTATGATTTTATTATTATTTAAAATGCAAGGCATTCTCAAAAGTCTAGTTTAGTTTTTAAGGAATAAAAATGACTAAGCTTTAAATTATACTAAGACTTTGATTAGACTAAGACTAATCATATTAGTATTAACTGATATTTATATTGCACTTCATTTTGCAAATATGTATATATATATTCATGTACATATATGTTTATATATATATACATATATATATATATATATATATATATATATATATATATATATATATATATATATATATATATATATATATACACACACATATGTGTGTATGTGTATAAAATGAACCAGTGAGGTAAAAAATGGGGAAACAATTATTTGGTCAATTTGTTTTTCTTCTCTTTTTATAAATATCCGTAAAGAACTAAAGAAGTGTACAGGAAGAGAATTGTATAAATATGTTTATACATATTGGATTTAATGTATATTTCAACATGTTTAACATATATTGAGTTGTTTGCCATCTAGGGGAAGGGGTGAGGAGAAGGAGGAGAAAATCTGAAACACAAGACTATGCAAGGATCAATGTTGTAAAATTATCTGTGCATATGTTTTGAAAATAAAAAGCTTTATTAAAAAAAGAGGTATGTAGGAAAAACATTTACACAATTGAAAGGAATGACATTTTGTATATAGAAAATTTTTCCTTTATATTATACTACATTATGGAAATGTTTTGTCCCAAAATATGTAATTATGTAATAAAAAGGGGATTAAAACTGTAAAAAAAAGAAAAAAAATTAAAAAAATTAGTAAAGACAAAGCAGTCAGAGTTCTTAGCTCAGTGATAGAAACTGATGTGGTAAGGTAGAAAAAGTCCCAGATTGGGCATCCAGAGATCAGGCTTTTAAATTTGTGCCCCGTCAGCTGTGGAGCTATGGGCATACCATTTTTACCACTGTGGGTCTAAGCTCCATCATTTGTAAAGTCAGACACTGGGATAACTTCTCTGAAGGTTTTTCCAATTGTAACATTCTCTGACTATGATTCATAAGACTCTGAATAGAATTTCTCTCCAAATGGCAGCAATAAATGATCTAAAACAAAGATGGGAATAAAGAGAAAAACAGGGTAGAACGAATTCTCAGGTTGTCACTGCCTCCCACAGCATTGCACATCAAAAAAAAAGACATGAGTTTTGGATATTTCTTTTAATGTTACAGGCTCTTGTCAGTAGGCTACTAGAAATGTAGAATAACTGAAGTCCTAGTTTGGAAACATCATGGATACTCTTTAAGTACAAAACAAGGTGAGGACAGCAAGGAATAGAATCTCAGTTGTCTGAGATCTCAACTTAATGGTTGAGGTTTCTATGAAAAACTTAACAGCTGGGCAAGATCTTAACTTTTTAAAAGCAAAGGCAACCAGATTGGGATGGACAAATCAATCAGATTGAGTACCTACGGTACGTTCAGAAGGACATTAGATACTGTTGAAGATGAAGATTTAAGAAGGAAATGGTAGTCTCCTGCTGGCATTCTGATGTACTATGGGCTAATATGAAAGCTCTTTAAGGTTTGTCAAACACTACATACATTATCTCATTTGTACTTCATAAATACTCCATGAGGTAAGTGCTATAGGTATTATTTCCACTTTACAGATAAGAAACAGGCTGAGTGAGATTAGGCAACATGCCCAGAGATAGAGAGCTCTTGTCTCGGTTTGGGGGCCTGCCCGCAAAATGTTGGGGAGATAAGACTGACCTACATGAAACTGAATCAAATAATATAATAGCATAGAATTTGGTGCTAATATGTATGGTTGGAGGGGTCAAGGAAGCATCTTTCAGGGTGGGCAATTCCCTTTCATATAGCCAGGGTCCACTTTAGTAGATCATCTTAGAGTTGTCTGAGGCTTAGAGAAATGAATTGACTTGTCCACATCACACAGAGAAAGTGATAGAAACTGAATTTGAACCCAGAACTCCCACTCTCTCCATGATAGCATGCAGCTTCTGAAATCGTGCAGCACAGACTACAAATGCTGCCAAACTTCAGGAAAGGGAAAATCATAAGGGCTGAAGCAGTCATAAAGGGTATTGTACTTAGTTATGAAGAATAGGTACAATTTATATTGCTTTGAGAAGTGTATTTTAGGACAGAGAAAATAGCTATTACATGTCCTTAAGACAATAAGGACACCGGCCTGACTAAAGCAGAAGATGCTTATTGAGCAGCAGAGAGAAATAAGTTTAGGCAGGTGAGGAGGGGGGTTGAATTTTGGAAAGTTAGGAAAGTTAAGTCAAGATGGAAGCAAACAGAGATTATAAAGGAAGCAAAACATGACTTCAAAGTCTGAGCTTTCATTGTGGAGATTAATCTCTCCATATATAGAACAGGCAGTACCAACTTAGTAGGTGACAATTAAGAGGAGCTTTAAAAATTCATGCAAATTGATTGGGAAATCCATCATTCTTAGAAGCCCATGCAGCAATGAGCACTACCCAATTTAGCTAGCTGGTTCCTGAATGATAACCCCAGTGTCTGTTGTTGGGTCTCCCAGCTTGGTGGGAACTGCTAAAGTCTTGGGTATAACCTTCTAAGTTCACTTCTGCACCACAAGAAGGCCCTGGAGTTAGATTTCATTTACACAAGTGTGAAACTCTAATGCCATCTTGAGACTTTCCCCCTATGCACTTAGTCCTCTTGATGGGATGCTACAATGGAAAGAACATTCGCCTTGGATTCCAATCCTCCAATATTTAGATCCTTGTGACCCTGACCAAGGCACCTCTTGGTCTTGAAGTTTCCATCACAAAATGAATTTGGATCAGATGGCCTCTAAATTCCCTTTCAGCCTGAGATCTGTGATTCTCTGTCCTTATCTTCTTTCCTCCACTATGATGGTTATCATTGTAGTTTAAGCCATTGTTACCTTAGCATTAGATTATTGTTACATTGTGTGTGTGTGTGTGTGTGTGTGTGTGTGTGTGTGTGTGTGTGTGTGTGTAGAAATGGGGAGAAGGTTGAAGGGAGGAAGAGAGAGATGGAGAGACAGAGAAAACGAGATGGAAATATGGAGACAGGGGAGAGAGAGACAGAAAGATAGAAAAATATATAGAAAGATGGAAAGACAGGAGAGAGACAGAGACAGAAAGAAACACACACACACACATACACACACAGAAAGAGAGAGAGAGACAGAAAGATGGAGGTGATTCCATTTACTATTTCACTCATTGAGTATATGCCCCCTTATGTGAACAGTTAGAATAAAATAAGGGATATTAATCTCTCAACAAGCATTTTAATGTATCTACTATGTGCCAGGCCCTGGGGATACTTATAAGGACTGAAACAATCTGTACTCTGTTTAAATTAAGAATCCACATTCTAACCCCTCTTCCTATCTCCTACCCCCACCCAGACACACACAGAGAAGACTAAATACAAGTTAGTAAATATGGTATAGTAAGGGAAAGAAGGGCAGCTAAGTAGTGCAGTAGATAGAACATTGAGCCTGGAGTCAGGAAGACCCATCTTTATGAGTTCAAATCCTACTTCAGACACCAGGTGTGTGATTCTGGGCAAGTCACTCTACTCTATTTGCCTTGGTTTCCTCATAAGGAAATGGCAAACCTCTTCCGTATCCTTGCCAAGAAAACCCCAAATGAGGCACATAGAATCAGACACAACTAAAAAATGACAATAATAACAGGGAAAGAGGATGATTGGAGGACTCAAGACTTCACACAGAGAATGACCTTAAGTTTCATCTTGAGGAAAAGAGGGATTTTCTTAGGTGGGGTTCAGAGGAAGTATATCCTAGGTATGTGGAAGGGCCAGTACAGATTCATGGAGACAGAAGATGGAGTATTGTGCATGAGGAACAGAAAAAAAGCTTATTTGACTGGATCACAGGTTGTGGGAGGGAGAATAAATAGGAAATAGGTTGGGGAAAATAATGAAGGGTTCTTAAAACTAATAGTAGTTAATTTTTGATCCTATAAACAATTGGAAGCCATTGTAGTTTATTGAGGAGGAAATGAAATTGTCACATCTATAGATTAAAGAAAATCACTTTGATAGTAGTATGGAAGATCTACGAAGTGGGAAGAGTCATGAGTTACGTAGACTTTTTAGGAGATGATTGCAATATTTTAGGTGAAGAGATGAGGGTATGAACTAAAGTGACAGCTGCATGAGAAGTTTAATCCACGGTCAGCAAGCACTGAAGTGACAGGCACTAGGGATACTCAAACAGCTTTGTCCATACAAGATGCATCCAGGGCCATAGATCAGGGAGACCTGAAGATGTGGATGTAGAAATGACAAGATTTGAGAATAGATGGGATATACAGAATGAGGGAAAACAACGAAGTTACTGACCTGGAAACCTGGAAGAATGGCAGCTCTTCAACAATAATAGGAATGTTTTTGAGAGGGATGGTTTGAGGAGAAAAATGAGGTTTGATTTGGACAGTGGAGTGTGATCTGTCTTCAGGACACCTCAGTTTGATATCATCATTAGGCCATTGGCAAGGTAGGACTGAAGATTGGGGAAGAAACCAGGGCTAGATATATCTATCTGTGAGTCACTGACACAGGCATTAATTAAATCCATGGGAGCTGATGAGGTTACTAAAAGAGAGAGTACAAAGAGAAGAGAGTAGGGAGCCTAGAGCCAAGCTTTGGGGGAGTGCCCTGGCAGTTAGAGGTCATGCAATGGGTGGTGAAGGGGCAAGGAAGACAGAGAAGATAAAGTTAGAGAGAAAGAACAAAGAAGTGTGTTGGGGGAAGGTAGGAAGAGAAGGTATCATCAGTGTAGAAAGGAAGAACATGGGGTGGGGGTTTTAGGGAGGGCTAGTAGACAGTAGGAGTGTGAGAGAAAAAAGGGACATGATGAAATTTCTTTGCTTGGAACAGGAATTCCACAGAATGCAGTGGATGCACTTGGAAGATTCTGAATGGGACTTGGAAGGGGGAGGGTTGAGAAGCTGAGAAAAAGGGAGATGGAGAGGGATGGTTTGCATGTGGCCAGTGATTCAGTAATAAGGGGAAAGGAAAAGAAACAGATGGTGTGAAACTGTTAGCCATAGAGAGAGTAGTGGGTGGCGGATGAAAATAAGGCTCCCAATCTAGATGAGGTTCTTTTGTTGGGCAGGAACTAGAGGCCTGTAGATGGTCACGACCACACTAACCTCATCATTGCATGAAACATGGGGTGGGCAGCGCTGCCCCCTTGGCAAAGGTGGCGAGCATAGATCAGCTGTAGCCTTACTGCCCCCTTCCTGCACAGAGCTGAGAAGAGGGGCCAGTGCAACCATGCTGCATTTTCCATAGGTAAGACACACAGTTGCGGCTCATTGAGTTGGTCCCGAATTTTGCTAGTCTCACAGAAAATAGGTACTTATTAGTGTGTATAACAGGAATGGTAAATAGAGGCCAGTGCCTTCAAACATCTGTGCCGTCTGCCTGCTGCCTACATATGCTAGGGCTTGGGAGCCTTTTTCTAGGATGCAGTCTCTCCTTCCAAGGATGTTTGATGTGATTTTTCCCTGTCTGCTTACTGAGTGGTAAAGAAAAAACATTTTAAGGGGCCACTTTTTGCTGATGTTTTTTGTCCTTTGTTCTCAAAGAAGGGAGGGGATGCTGTGACATGCAAGTGAATTGGATTTGAGGGAGGAAGGGCTGGGCAAGGTCCAGAGTCATCTGGCCCAGCGGCCAGATATAGATCAGGAAGACTGGAGATGCAGGGGGAGCCTTTTTATGCTAGGGTCTTTAACTAGTCTCAGTTTGACCAAGGCAATGCTCTATTTGTGATCAAGGCTAAGTAAGAAATGAAGCAAAAGGACAGCTAAGCTGGAACTGAATGCACTTGACCTTGGTCTCTCCCTGGCAGCCAGGGATGTGAGGAGGAAAATTGCCGTGGGCTTCCTAGAGGGGCAGGGCCTGCAGGGCATCAATGCTGGGCGCTGATATTTTTCTGTCTGTTTAGTATTTCACTCCTTCCTTATTCTGAGAGGAGACACCAGAGGTGCAGAAAATGGGGTCACCCCCTGAGCTGGAACGCTCTGACCCATGGCAGAGCTGGCCAGCAGCGGGCTGGATAGTTTTGGATGTAGTTAGCTCCAGCTCACCTGCCAGTTACCACACAGCAAGTAGACAGGAAGCCGCCCAGAACACCTCTGCATATCTGAGGAAGAGGCAGGGGCCTCCATCACGTGGGCCCTGAAGCAGGTTCACCAAGCCCTGATGTGGTTTGGCAGCGGGCCCTACACGCCGAGCATGCTTGGAGATGGGGCCCCTGCTGGCCAGCGTCCAGTCACATGTTTCATACATTGCAGCTTCTAAGTGCGAGCCATCGCCTTCACCTGGTACCCAACCAAATGAACATTTCTATGCCAGTGACCCAGCCCTCACAGCCAGTCCTGACGTCCTTATAAATCTGGCTTGTTTGCTTTTCTTCTAACCCATATTTTTTTAAATGTTGCAGACAAATGCTGTTTACTTTAAATATCTCCTTTGGATATAGAAGTGTTGGGGTGTTATATTTATATTTTTTCACCCAGATTTTCAAGACACAGGAAGAGTTCACCTGATACAACTGAATTCTAATATGGATCTTTTGAGGCAAATCTATTCCAGGATAATCTTGCCTTTCATGATTTTCCAGAATTACACAGTTAAGGTGTCAAAGAGGGAGCTTAAAAACAGGTCTTCCTAATTCTGAGGCTATCTACTTTACAACTTAATACATCCATGTGGTTGCTCCTTGCCTCTCCCAATAGAATATGGACTCCTTGAGTGTAGGGGAATTTTAACCTTTTCTGTACATCCTTAGTACCTTTTTTTAGGTGTCTACTAAATGAATGACTATAGATTAGCCAAGTTTGCATCTCCCTATTTTGTACAGTTAAAAGTGCAGCAGCTCATGGATCTGATCCCAGAGTCTGGTATATCTTATCTCCCCTCCCCTACTCCTATCTCCCCCCTAGCTCCCTGGGGCTCATCATATTGGTGCTGGATATAATGTGATCACTTGGTCATTTTTAACTCTCCTGCAGCTCAGATGTCCAAAATAGGAGCAATTCACCAGCCTCAGCTTCCCCAGGAGCAGAGATTACAGGCACATGCACCACCACTGCCAAGCTAAAACAGATTTCTAAGAGGGGAAAGAATTCATTGAGGTTAGCCAACCAAATAAAATTGTATTTTTTTGCTAATGATCTATTAACATGGTAAAATCATCCATTCATTAGTAATATTTTCCCTTCTTGAATTCAAATTAAGCAGCTAGGTTAAAGAAGAAGGATAATATCAGATAACCTTATACCACATATAAGTCATTAGTAGTAAATAAGCATGTTCCTCTTGTTGCTTATTACTATGGTATTTATTATCTGTAGGAAATATTTACTAAGAAAAGTTGGAACTCTCGGCAGGCCAGAAGAGGATTCCCTCATTTGGCTCATTCTTCACTAATTAATTCATTGGCCAACCCTTTGCACCTCCACAAGCCCAAACTCAAATTTCTTAAGCTACCTAAATGCACTTTGGTTATATCATTCCTAGCCTAATACCAATATTACCTCATTTGTTACTATAGGGTTTTTTTCCTCTTTTTAAACCATTATTCTGGTTAATTCAGTGTACCGAACCAGTGATTCCAGTTTTATTGCTCTAGTGCCCAAGCTTGTTCAGTTGATTAAGACATGGTTTTAAGCCATGATAAACTGGCCTCTTTCTGTTCTCTCCCCTCCCCATTCACTTTCACTGCAGAGTCTGCTCTATTCTTTAGTACTCAGGGACTACTTTCTCCAGTTATGTCTCAGAGTAGAACATAACAGAATTTTCTCAATGGATGTACCCTTTTTCAAACAGGTATATATAGCTGACTGACTGAGATTACTGGACCAGATTGTTTCATGAGTGCCTTCGAAATGAGCAAATGCTACAAATCAGGCCTTGATAAATATATTTTTTGCCCATTTAGATCTAAGAGAGCGATAGAAGGGTGTTAGATTATGCTTAATCTGTTAGTACATTTCTCCTCTTCCCTCATCCCAAGCTGGTTGTTAAACATTTACCAGCACAGATGGACAGCTCTGTAGCCATAGATATATTGCTACTCCCACTTCGCCATCACCTTCAGATTTTCATGGTATTTCTTTTTTTCTTTCTCATCTTGCCCAGTCCAACCCAATAAGCATCTACTGTGTGTAAAGCACTGTGCTGGAATCTGGGGATGACTCCAACAAAATTATAACATCCCTCAAGGAGGCATGACAGTGCAAAATGCTATGGATCCCGGCTGCCCAGCACATTTGAACAGAAGGAATTATTCTCTCTACAGGGTTTTACTTTGAAGTAGGTTTTCTGATGTCCAAATATTGACAGCTAACTTAAAATATATAGTGCTTATTATGTCCTGGACTCTTCACAATTATGATCTCATAACTCCTGGAGGTAGGTACTTTTATTATCTCGATTTTATGAGTTAGGAAACTAAGGTAAATAGAGATTAAGTGACTAGCTCAGTCCCTTAATCAGGATTTAAACTCAGGTCTTCAGGCCAAGAGATTTATCCACTGAGCCCAAGAGCTATCTCCAGTAGCTTTGTTTTCTCACTAGATTTCTTCTGTTCAGCATCTTTTCCCATGGCTTCAGCCACCAGCTGCCTCAAGATTTTATCTTTCTGTAGCTGTTCCTGATGCCTTCCCTCCTTTTCCCTTGTTTTCCCTCCTTTCCCTCCAACCGTTATTTTGTTTCCTTCTTTCCCACCAGTTCCCTTTGTATTCCTCCTGGGGCATTTCCTACATGCCCTTCTCTATTTCAGTCTTTGCTCTTTTCTGGAATCAGTGATTATCATAAAAAACTGAATCATCTCTAAGATTTCTTAGGCGGGCAAACTGATCTTTCTCAGCTGACCAAAATCACAGCAACCACAATCAGGCTTAATTGCCGACAGCCAGGCCTGACAAAGAATGCTGGCTGGGTAGGGCTCCAGCTCTGGGCCCACAGTCAGCAAAACCTGACTTCCTACCTGATTTTGGACATTTGCTAAATATGTGATCTTGGCCAAGTCACTTAACTCTGCCTAATTTTTTTCTGGATGAAAATCGAAGATAATAATAGGCAGGTAACTCCTGACTGCCTCAGTTTCTCATCAGTGAAATGGGGCAGAAAAGGAAAATGACAAAGAATGGAGAGGATGTGGGGAAAAAATTAGCCACCTATGCACTACTAGTGGAGTTGTGAACTCACTCAATCATTCTGTAAAGCAATTGGAACTATGCCTTTTAAAGGGCTATAAAACCATGCATATCCTCTAACCTAATAATAATATCCCTACTAGGTCTATATCCCAAAAGATTTTTTTTAAGAAAGAAAAAAAAGGAATAGGATCTTTATATATGAAAATATTTATAACAGCTCTTTTCTCAGAGCAAAGAATTGGAAACTGAGGGGATGCCCATCAACTGGGGAATGGCTGAATGAATTGTGGTATGTTATGTTGGAATACTATTGTGCCATAAGAAATGATGCGCAGGATGCTCTCAGAAAAACTCAGAAAACTTTCATGAAGTCATGCAAAGTGAAATATACAGGATACAAAGCAACGGCAATGTGATGATCAACTGTGAATGACTTTGCTATTCTCATCAATGCAATGATCCACGACTACTGTGAAGGACTTCTGATTACAAATGCTATCCATAACTAGAGAAAGAACCGATGGTGTCTGAATATAGGTTTAAACATGCTTTTTTATTATCTTTTTTATTTTTCTTAAGGCTTTTTTCTGTTGTTGTTATTTTCCCACAACATGATTATTATAGAAATGTTTTACATTACTACACATGTGTAATCTATATTGAATTGCTTGCCTTCTCAATGACCCTGGGTAAAGAAGGAAAGCAGAGAATCTGGAACTCAAAGTTTTAAAAATTAAAATTAAAAATTGTTTTTACAGACCAGTACCTGGCATTTAGTAGATACTAGCTATTATGTTGTTGTTGTTCTGGGTCAAATCTATTTGCATGTCAATCCAGAGAGGATTTTGGAATATCTAACCCTATTTTAGATAATTATCTGTAATAGAACTTTGATTTCCATCCAGACTTACTTGGATCTTACTTGATCTTACTATGCAGATGTTTCTCAAGGATTTGTTGGCTAAGTAGGGTGGTTATGATTTTTTTTTTAAAAAGCTATTCTCTTTCTCTTTAGAAACTGAGGCAAACAGGAGTAAGTGACTTGCTAAAACACAGCTACTAAGTGTCTGAGGCCATATTTTAACTCAAGGTCTCCTGCCTCCAAGGTAGGTGCTGCTATCTCCTGAGCCTTATTACTGGATCCATTATTGGAATGTGGAAGAAAATTTGCCCATCTGGGGCAAATTGTATTGTCTGTGTGACCCTTTTTGCAAATCATTTAAATCTCTAAGGAAAGATCACTAAGCAACTAAATTGCAAGGAAGAGATGGATCTTTGATACTGTTCCTCATTGATAGCACCTTTAAATTGATACATCTGTTAAAAAAAAAACCTGATGGGCTTAACTTTCCTAGGAAATATTTATCTTTTAAAATAGGCACTGTTTATTTAAATTATTATCTAAATTGGAGGGAATGCTTAGCTGCACTGTTGTTGAAAAGGTGGGAAGGGGATATTTCTAGTACTTAATTACTTACATTAGACTTTCCCTTCCTCCCAAATATCAGTGGAACAGAAGATAGAAAGTTGGCATTCCACTTCTGACTGATTACCTGTCTTGTTCCTCTCGGGACTGAGGAATAGTCATAGTGGCACTGCCCAGGCTGAGACCTCTCAGTGTAAGCAGTGTTGGGCAGGACTGAGATCCACAGCCAAACACTCAGATCTGGAGACCAGAGGCAAGAAATCGATTATCAAGATTCAGCTTATCAGCCTGGTTATTAGGGAGGAAGGAGAGAAAAAGAATTTGTATAGTGACTACTCTGTTTTGGGCACTGTGCTAAATGCTTTTACAAATATTTTCTCATTTGATCTTCTCAAACAATTTTGTGAGGTGGGTGCAATTATTCCTATTTAACAATCGAGGAAACTGAGACAAACAGGCAAAGTTCAGGGTCACACATAGCATATGAGACTGCATTTGAACTTGGCTGCCTAATTTTAAGCCCTTTGTCTTCAAATCCCCCAGCTGCCTCTTCATATTAATGAACAAGCTGCAGATTAGATTTATGACCCAACCTTGGAAAGAAATTAGCTACAAAGAAGAATCAATATCATGGGATTATAGATTTAGAATAGGAGGGGACACTGGAAGTCTAGCTACCTCATTTTACAGATAAAGAAAATGAAATTGAGTCTTAAGAATTTTTTTATTTCCTTAGTCTTTTTTTGGGGGGGGGGATTCAGGGCCATTTTTCTTAGGAGATTTGGCTGGCTAAAAGTCTGTCTCATCTCATGGGATGTTAATATTAAGTGAGCTGGCTGAAACCTGTCCCCTGAGAGGCTAAAATTTAGTGAAGGCCTCACACATTCTTGAAATAAGAAGCCAAAAAAGACCTCAAGGCTTCCCCAAGTAATTTAACTTGCTTTATTTATGGAAGGATCCCAACTGGGTCCAATCCTGTGATTATCTTTGTGGCCTGTAAATCTCCCCTTTAGATTAGTCATTTTAAACTCTCAATTTTACAGATTTGGATTTAATATGAAATGTGCCTTAGTTTACCTATAGATTCTAAAAATCTGTTTCCTTAGAGAATAAATAAGTATATGATTCTGTTTAACTTTTATGGCCTAAGAGTATATATAAGATCACTGTGTGAATCACAAATGATTTTCTGTCTCTGACATAACTGAAAATTATATAAGCTTTGTTAGAAACTTGAAATTATTTTTCTGAGTTTTGAAACTTTGCCTAACTACAATAAAACCTAAGTTTTAACCTCTGGAATCTCTGGATTGTGATACTGTCATTCAGCAGCAGACACCTATCACTTGAACTCACTGAGACTCTCTCTCATTTTCCTGCAACACCTGGGAGCAGGCAAAATCAAGAACCTGGGGGTCTGAAAAATTGGGCATCACACAAACTAAAGGAACATACTGTGAGCCTCATACTCCATGAGGAGGATACAGTCTTGTACTTTCAAGCAATAGATCATGGAGAGTTCATCTTCCAGATGAGAATCACAGCTATGGATAATTCCCACCTACCACTACTATCTTCTGCATAGGAAGTAGCTGATTCATTGAGATAGTTGATATAAGCGATCCTTCAGACTAATCAGCATCAAATATCAGAGGTGAGGAACTCATTTTGAATAAAGATACTGGGGGGGGGTACTCAAAGAGAAATGGATCTCTGCAGGCTGCCTATTGACTTAGAAAAACACAAATTAATATTATCCATGCTGCATTGTATTTTTACTTATTCTGTTAAACATTTCCCAGCTACATTTTAATCTGATTCAGAGTAGAGACAAAAAGGGGTGAGGGCTCCTTTTGGCTTGCTGGCTTTAATACCGCTTTTACTCTGGTACCTCTGTTGTCCTATCACTATTAGAAAGTCCCCTAAGATGTTTGTGAAGTATATAATGTCAATGCAAATACAATGCAAATATTCTAAAACTTCCTGAGAATGGGTATTTCAAGCAGTGGATGGGATAGAAGGCAAAGGGATTGTAAATAGGAGAATTAATTACTTCCCCTAAAAATGTAATCACTTATGGCCCAACTCTGCCTTTTCTTTTTCACAGAGTGTCCTCAGCTGCCATATCTCAAAGGATGTTTTTTCCTAATTAAAAAAATTAATCCAAATCAATCAAAGGTACCTGAAGCACTTGTCTTGAGCAGATCTAATTCCAGCCCTTACTTCTAAAGGATTAAATTCAGATGTACCTAGGTTTCTTTTGGTTTGGATTTCCTTGAATTTTCTCTGCTTTAGGAAAGTTATATAAAAAACCCAAATCAATAAAACCAGTCATCCATCACCACCACCACCAATCACCCATCACCACAACCAATCATCTATCACCACCATCACCAACCATCCATTACCATCACCAATCATACATCATCATCATCGTCATCAATTTCCCAAGCTCAGTTTCTTTATATGTTGACTCTGCACTTGGGACCAGTGGGTACCTGGCCTAAAGGCACTTGACTAAAATTAGATGGAGTAACAACATTAATTTATTCTAGTCAGTTTCAAAATTTTGCTGTCTGTTTACTGGAGGTGTTGAATTTTTACTTGAAAGTACCTAAGTTGCCTATCCTCATGCTGCAGGGAGCAGAATTTCCTGATATTGAAAATATTCCTTCTTTTGAATTACTTGAAATACCTATTTGGCTTTCATGAAGTATGTGCAATTTTTGCAATTTTTGCATTGTTATTTAACAGCTTCATGTCAATGACTTTTTTCACTAACAAGACTGCTATGTATTTGCAGGTTGGGAATATACATTTCTAAAGCCTACTGCTACTGATATAAACTGTGATCTTTTGGGGAAAAATGATGTAAACTGTCTCTTTTTTGGGGGGAAGGGTGTTCTTGAGCCTCAAATACTTTTCCCAGACAACATCCTTCCCAAGTTAAGTGGTCTCATTCAATTGGAGATCTTGGCCAGGGGCATAATCACCACCCTCTATTGAATTGGAGTTGAGTCCCTCCTGCTCCCAGCTCAGGAAAAACCTGAAAAAGCCTAAATAAAAGGGACTCTGAACCCCAATCAGGAAGCCCCACTGATGAAGATATTTTCTTCTCAGTGCAAACCCATCTCTGCAAAACTATCCTGCCAGGATTCTTTGTTCACTAAGAAAGCTGTCCTCTTAGTGAAAATAAATTCCCTTTTGCCACACAGACTTCGGGTTTGCGAATTGTTTCACAGGGGATCTGCAACATCGACCAGAGGGGACCTCTTACCCTCGATTCTCGCACCTCATCACTACTACCAGTTGCTCAGTAAATGAGGATTGTAGCTCCAGCAGATTTGGAAAATAGTAAAATAATTCTATTAATTGCAGATTCAGAAGCAAAGCAAAGTAATTTTTATTGAAACCTCAACTATGCCTAGCCCCCTGAAGGAAAACCACTACCACCCTAATGACAAACAGATCACAGAAACCATCTAGTCCAAGGCTTTCATTTTAAAGAGGAGAAAACCAAGATCCAAGGAGATTAAGTTCCTAAAGTCACCGAGGTTCCAAGCATCAAAGACAGGCTCCACCAACTCTAAAACCAGTGATCTGTCCACCTTATCAAACTACTGCAATGCCTCTGTCTTTTGAAGAGAGCTTCTTGCATTTCACATCAGCTTTTCAGAGCTAGAGGTAAAAGCTAAGTCACTTTTGAAGAGTTCACAGCAGCCCACTATTGCCTATCAAGAAGTAATCTTTTGTTTACTGGTTAGAAGCCTTAGTGTCTATAACTTCCTGGTCTGTTTCTGGAAAAGCTGGTTCAGGTGAATCTCCCTGTGATTTCCCCCGCAGGTTCTAAAGCTCTCTACACCCCAGCATTGCTTTCCTGGCAGCAGGGCTAACCAATTCAAGTGTCTGTTATATCATAAGCCTCTCCATGGTACCAGGGGTGCTGAAAAGTCTTGAATTCTTTTATGAACAAATCATAACAAAACATAATCAGAGATGAGAATGGTTTTAGCAGTCAGTTATTCTGTAGAGTAGAATGCATGATATTTAGCAAGTCATGTTTTGTTCTGCTCTCCAACATCCTGGCAACTTAAGAGAATTCACACATTTTCTATAAATGTCTAATTTTCTCTCAAGCAGTAGGGTAAACCCTGAGATAATCCCCTGCTTCCTCTTTCAGAAGAGGGAAAGACCTCGCAACAGGATATTTGAATACAGCTTTTGTTATTAAATCTGTGTGAGAAAATGGGGTGAGTACAGTCTACAGAGACTAGCACAGTTAGGTAGGGAGTGAGCTATGATTAGATGTTTTCATTCTCGAAGTTAAAAAAAAATACCATCTTAGAAAACACCTTTTTTTTTTTTTTAAATATGAAAAAGAGAACAGGGCATATAGGTTGTCAATAGCTACTATCATCCAGAATTGTTAAAGATGAATTAAATCACTTGATGTTTTTGTAGCCATTTACTAAAGTCATTTCCTCCCATATTCATTTAAAAAAAATTTCTTAGTTCATTTCTGAGTGCTACACAACCCAGCACAACCACATCCAGAACAACTGGTTAACTGATATGCTTTAAGGTTTTAGAAAACAAAGCAAGTCTTTCCATTGTTCTGAATGGGAGGAAGCAATGACAAGCCAGCAAGCAGTGGGTTGGATTGTGTGTTCTTTTTTTTTTTTTCTTTTTTTTTCTTAAAGAAACTCATTTATTCAGAGTGGTATAAATTTTTCCATTCATCCCACATATATCCGATCTGTCTAGACTATCAAAATATGGATTTTGCTTCTGAGGAAAAATACAAGCTTATTCCTTGGCAAAGGAGCAATGGACTAAAGTTGCAAAGTGAAACATGGGTTTTCAGACATGGCTGATGAATTTTGCTTGACTGTACTTACCTGTTACAAGAGATAAACCAGCTTCTGTTTGGAGATAAGATTAGTAAGAAGTGATGGAGAGATCTAAGACCAAACAAAATAAAAAGAACACCAAAAATACATAACTATATGTACCGAAAAAAGTACTCAGAGGAGAAAAAGAAGATACAAATATAGCAGTTATGTTACCCCCATTTTGAATTTCATGCATACATCTACATATGTCTAAATGTATATATATATATATATATATACACACACACATTTATGAAACCTGTTTGCATACAAATACATATTTGTATGTTTATATAGTGTGTATATATGCACATGTATATCTGTGAATATATATATTATATTTATATACTATATTTAATGAAGTTCACAGTTTCACATAAATTCTTTTTATTCTTATTTGTAGACTGAAATGTTTGTTTCTTGATTAAGTTCATAACAAAGAAATAATTTTAAATGCATACCGAAAGAACTCTAGTAAAATAATGAAAATTTCTAAAATCTACCAGGCAGGTAGGTGGCACAGTGGGTAGAATGCCAGGGCTGGAATCAGGAAAACCTGAGTTCAGAAATGACCTCAGAAACATGCTAGCTCTGTGACCCTGAACAAGTCACTTCATCCTGTTTGCCTCAGTTTCCTCATCTGCAAAATAAGGTGGAGAAAGAAATGGCAAATTACAGATCACAAAGAGACATGACTGAAAATGACTGAACAACAGTTTCTAAGATCATATAATCTTCTTAAAAATTATCCACTTATAAGTAGACATCAGTTTTTGATTCTGTCTGTCCTGATACCATACCCTCTCAATTATTGAGAGAACTACTCATTTCTTTTTATTGATATCAAATGCTGACCATAATCCAGTATATAGAGAACAAGATCAGCACAATAATCATTCAATTGCCAAAAAAAAACCTACTTCCTCCTCATATCCAGAACTCCATTGTTAATGAAATTTCTTTGAGTTAGGTGTTGCCCTATCACCTGGGTTTTCTTAAGAAGAAAGGAGACGAGCATCTGCTATGTGCCAGGTACTTTACAAGTATTTCATTTGATCCTCTCAACAACCCTGAGAGCTGGGTTCTACCAGTATCCCCATTTTACAGATGAGGAAACTGAGGCAGACACCAGTTAAGTGCCTTGCCCAGGATCATATAGCTACTAAGTGTCTATAGCTGGATTAAGCTTAGTAAATATAAACATTCAATAAAATTTCAAATAAAATCACAAGGGGAATCCAAAGCACAAGATTGGGAGACTCTAGGCCCAACATTCTATTGGTCCATACCTCCAACCTTGCCGCCACTTAAAATTCAGATATTCCTAAAAGGGGCAACCCATTAAGTTACTAATACTTTGGTAGAAATTTTCTTAACTACATATCTTTTTAATTGGAATGTTTGGGATAATAAAACAACTGAGGGCAAAATGAGAGATTGTAAAAGGGGTCAAGAGTAGAAGTGAAGTGGAGTGGAAAGTATAGAAAGGAAAAGTAAGTTTACTGAAGAAAAAGTTAGGGCTGCTTCACAGTTTATAAAGAGCTAGCTTTGAGGGATATATGTTGTAGATTATTACTTATTAATATTGTTGGAATCTAAATATATGTGACTAGAGAATGTTTGAACCCTGAATGTAATCCCAACCACAATAACTCTCCAGGAATGCTGGGAATGTGGATTCCTCCTGGTCCTGGATCTTTCTAAAAGATGTAAAACCTTTTGTTTTGACTTTTCTCAAATTTTATTGAATGTTTATATTTAGTAATATCCATCTCAACTTACCTTGCTTTCAAGTTGCTCTCTGCAAAATTGCTTAATTATATGTGTGTAAGTTCCCTTATCTGAATCTTATACGATATAATGTATATAATGTACAGAGCATACCTCCTTTCTAACTTCCTCTCCTCTACCAACCTAATAAAGGTCTTTCTAAAATTATTTTAGGTGTTGGGATTTGTTCTCGAGAACAACTATGTATAGACCTATTGGGTGTGTAAATTAACTAGGAAAAAGTAAAATAATGACATCTATTGACATACAATGAACCATATAATTTTTTGTCTTAAAAAAAAAACTTTAAAATTATAATAATCCTCCTTTTCCTCCAATCACTTGTTTTACTTAATTTGACATTGAGTTCACAAACTACTGATGAAGTTTCAACAGATCAAACACTTGACTTCCACATACCAAGAGTCATTGCAATATTTCTAACAGTCATTGAAGCATGTTCTTTAAAAAATCTATAACTCTTGCACATTTCCTTGGAGTAATATTTATTTTAAAAATATTAAAACAATCCAATACCCTAAATGTTGAGGATACAGTTAATAAAAAGAAAAGCATTTTCTGCCCTTAATGAGCTTTTTTAATTAAAGAGAGAGGAAACAACACAAAAGAAAGCAGGAAAGTGAAGAGGGAGGGAGGGCATCTTGTTCTGTGGAGTTGAAACCAGATGCAAAGTAGAATGATCTGAGATACCAGCCTCCACCCTCTGTAAAGGAAGGCTTTGGGAGGAGTCAGCTAAGGTTTGAGTTAGCAACATGGAGGGGAATTTAGAAGTTTAAAAAAATACAATATAACTATGAAACTTGTATAGCATGAATTCAGTCTTTTACCCAGTTCTTACTCAGTCCAACCTCATGTAGGCGTTAAACATTGAGTAATCCCACTCTTCAGATGAGGAAAGTCTTATGCAAATTGGATTTGAGATTTGAGTTAGTCAATTAATTGAATTTTTACTTTTTTTCTTCTTACAAAAATAGAACTCCTTATTAAAATAGCAATCTATTGTAAAGATTATTGTTAAAAGCTTATGAAAGGTTTAGTTGTACCTCAGAATTTCTATTTCTTTAAATCGTAGTCTTCATGTATATCTTAAAACTAATTTAAACCCTAATTTTACTCTTCTCTTCACACACACACTTTTATAAGGAGAACTGTTAATTCTCTCTTTATTTATGATGTATAAAACCCAATGACTTAAAAATAACTCCTGACTTAAGGTTTGCCAGCAACTTTCTCAATTTACCTTAATTATTTTTTCTCACCTCTTCCTAAGCTACTGAATCAATTCTTTAGAGCTTTGCTTCCCCCAAAAAATGATCCAGGGACCCTGAGACTCTTTCAAAAAATCTACAAACTATTTTAATAATAATATTAATGGTTTAATTTCTAATACAGTAAATGTCAACAGATATGACATAAAGACATATATATATATATATATATATATATGACATATGACATATGACACTTTGGAGAATCCACCATAATTTTTAAATGTGTAAAGGAATCCCAAGATCAAAAAGTTTGAGAATTAGAATTAGAATATTTAAATTCCCTTGTCTTCAGAACTCACTCTCTTTCACAGGGCCCAGCAAAAAGGAATTAGGGTTGAAAAGACTGATTGACTTAAGACTCCTAGAGTCCCACAAGCAGAGGAAGAAAGGAGGGTGCAAGGGGAAGGGCTTTGGATTTGGAATCAGAGGTCCTGGATTTAAAAGTAAGCTTTGTAATTTCTTATCTTAGGTGAGTAACTTTTCTGGGCCTCAGTTTCCTTATCTGTAAAATGACAGAATTGTACTTGATGGCCTCTAAGATTTTTTTGCAGTTCTAAACCCATGGGCTTCTAAAGTCCTAGTTCTTCTGGTGCTCCTTATCTCATATACCCTCTTTTTGGAAGAATGTATAGAATTTTCCTGAAACTTTTTTATATCTTATTCATGAAGTCTCAAAATTAGGTTTTAATAGTGAAAGCTTACCAAATAAAATTTGATATCTGTGCAAAAATCAAAAAATGCATAGAAAAAAAAGAGAAGGAAGAATCCAAAGGAGAAGTTTCCTGAAACATGAATATAGTTCTGTATAATTTATATGTGTGTATTATAGCTTAGACTGTTGCTGTGATAGGGGATGCCAGTTTGTTCTCTTAGAGACAGCTCTCAAGACTAAACAAGTCACTTTGGTGACTCATGCAGTTGCCGAGGAGAAAAGCACAAATGTTCTCTCTAACCTTCATTTCAGAAGCATTTACTGGGTGTAGCCCTCATGTGATCCAAATGAAGTCTTTTTGCAAAACATGTAACAAAAAATTCATAATCAACAAAGCAAAACAAACCTAATGTTCTAGATGGATTTCCTAATCAATGTATAGAATATGCAAGTTATAACCAATCTGGAACTTATATTTATGTACACAACCAAGTTTGTTTGATGAGACCAAACTAAAATTAAACAAAGTCATGGCAAACTAAAACTAAATTGAGTTTAGTGTGGTTGTATCAATAACTTCTAGGATAAAACCAAAGCAAAATAAATATTTAAACTTTGATTAATTAGATGTGATAATCTCAAGGAGAAATCTACCTAAATATGCTTTATTTTTTAAAGGTATTGACACATTTTAATTTAGTTTTAAAATAACTTTTTTTTCAAAATATATGCAAAGATAGTTTTCAACATTTATCTTGCAAAACCTTGTGTTCCAAATTTTTCTCCCTTTCTTCTTCTCTCTCCTTTCCCTCAGAAAACAATGTATCCAATATAGGTTAACCATGTGTAATTCTTCTAAACATATTAAGTACACTTTAAATAAAAATAAATCTGTTGGAAACAATCTGTAGTCCACCATGCTGATGATAGGCACACGAGACATTTTTATAAAGTAACAGCCTGATAGTTTTATGAGTTGCCATATAAAAATAGTTGGATGATATGTGTTCTCCAGTGGCATCCATTCAGTGTCAAGAGATTACATACTTAAAACATGATACAGGAGCCCTATCACACATGATACTTTTCTTAGGAGGTTGATACTTTTAAAAAAAAACCTGAAATATTTTGTGGGGCTGCTGAACAGATATTTTCCTGGATCTGTATTGCC
This sequence comes from Sminthopsis crassicaudata, assembly GCF_048593235.1. Taxonomy (NCBI): domain Eukaryota; kingdom Metazoa; phylum Chordata; class Mammalia; order Dasyuromorphia; family Dasyuridae; genus Sminthopsis; species Sminthopsis crassicaudata. The sequence goes on from NC_133621.1 coordinate 59,941,418, forward strand.
CATATAAATCACTCAAAAGCCAAATCTTTTGTCCAAAAGTCATCTTCTCCAGTATTCTATACCTGGTAAAAGTATTTGTACTACTATTTAGTACCTAGGAACTCTGTACTTCTCAAATTCATGAGTCAGGAAAGTAAGGCTGGGTACATATATCTCTGGATTGGGATATAGACTTGGGATGATAAAAATAGTTAACATTTATATAGAAAACTCTTCATCTATGTTATTTTATTTTATCCAAACTCAGATTCACTGAGAAGTATATAAGCTTGTTGCCATGTGTGAGGAGTCACCATTGCTTCTGGGAGTAGAAGGAGATCCCCTTCTTCCCTTGCTGGAAGTCTGAGGTAGTCACTTATTTTAAAGTTTATTGAATGGGTGGTTTTCTCCTTCCTCACTAGCCAATCTTGTCAATGCTCTTTTCCTTTTGTCTCTATCACAAGGACCAAAACTCCTTAAAAGAGACTTTGGGGGCAATATTCTTCACTAAGAGGTCAGAACACATGTCAGTGAAAGTGGTCAGGGCACAGGACTATCCCCATGCATGCTCCGGGAGCATCCTTATCTGAGATATTCAGATAACAGATATTTCAGGTGGAAGTGAATTACTTGTTCAGCAGATTTTATTCTCCCTTTAAAATATATATATTTTTTCTATTTTGTATTCTCATGTTTTTAAGTACCAATTCCTGAGAGGGTAACTGTGGTAACTGATATAGGGTTGCTATATCATGATTCAAATATTTGTTAATGTGTATTTCTGAGATTTTTATATTTTAAGTATTTCTTTTATGGTGAGGGAATTAGCAGCTATCCTAAACTTGAATCATTTTATATATTTATTACTTTTTAAGAAGGTACTCTGCTCTGTTATCTCTTTTGGATGTGAACCATCCCTAAATTTTTATTTTAGAGATTTTCCAAAACATTGTACTCTGGGATGGGAATATCTGGATGGGAATAGCCAAAGACTACAACAAAAGCTTCATCCCCTCTTTGAAGTCAGGACTGAAGATGGGCTTTATAAATATAGCCTTTTGTTGGCCAGGGAAGTGTAGTTATTCCTAGTTTCCAGGAGGAACTGAAGAAACATGTGAGGCAGAAGCTGTACAAGATAGGGAAAGCCCAGGAACTTTTGAGCCTCATTTTCCAGTAGCCACATGATTGCAAATAAAGAGCACTGCTAGCCCAAACTAAATATAGTCTTAGCAATGTGGAACATTGACTAGTTCACTGAATCATTTAAGTGATCTGAATCTATGTTCCTAAAATGAGTACCTTGCAGAGCTATCAATCAATAAATATGTATTAAACTCCTACTCTGTTTTGAAGGCTGTATTCAGCCTTGAGGATGTGAGAAATAAATGAGTGGTCCTGGACCCCAAGAAGCTTCCATTTTATTGGAAGACATAAATGCACATATTTAGCTATGACAAAAGAGATATGAGGTGATGTGGGGGAAATGGTATTAGAAGCTAGAGATATCAAGAACCCCCTCCAGAAAGTGCGGTTTGAGATGAATATTGAAGGACATTAGGGATCTCAAGGAGAAAAAGTGAGAAAGGAGTGTATCCTATTAATGGGGGGCACTGGGTGCATAGGCACAGAGAATGAGAAGTAGGCTAGTTTTAATATGTACCACAGAGTACACGAAGAAGAATGATGTTTTACAAGTCAGGAAAGAGATGTTTAGGCCAGATGGGAAGGACTTTCAAAACCAAAGTCATTTATATTTGTTCTAGAGGCAATAGGGAACCATAAGAGTTTATTGAGAAAGGAGAAATATGGTCAGACTAATGCTTTAGGAAAATTACTTGAGCATCTGGGTGGAAGAGGAGTCGAACAGGAGCAATTGAAGGTTGGAAGGCCAATTAGGAAAATATATACAGAATAGATATGAGTTGGTGGAAAGGGGAAGAGGAGGAAGAGGGCTTCATGTAGAAGATGATATTTGAGCCAGGATTCTAAGAGGTAACAAATAGCAAAGTTACTACCCTCATTTTTAATAAATATAAATTTAGCCTTCCCATACACAATTCTTCTTAACTTAAATACCTTGTTGAAAGAAATTAAATTTGGGGAGAAAATATAGGGAAGTGATGCCCAGGAAAGGAAAGTCCCTGAAGTGGCTGCTCTGCCATCTATGAGCTATGTGGCCTGGGGCAGAATCATTGACCTCTTTGGATCTCAGTTTCATCATCTGTAGAAATACAAATGTATTTTCACCCCCAGCTCCAAATTCTATGATACTATGATATAATCCTATGGTACCATGGTGTTGTAATTTCAAAATGTTGTGTTTTCCAAAATGTCCTTCGGCCTGCGGGTTACACAGTAATTTGGGGTTTTGGTTGTTTTTTTTTTTTTTTAAACCAGAACATTTATTTTTATTTTTTTATGTAAAACACAAACATATTTATACAATTCTCTTGTTGCACAACAAAAACCTGACCAAAAAGGAGAGAAAACAAAATGCAAGCAAACAACATCAAAGAGTGAGAATGCCATGTTGTGATCCAGATTCAGTTTCCACAGTCCTCTCTCTGAGTGTCAATGACTCTCTTCATAACCAGATCATTGGAACTGGCTTCAGTCATCTCAGCTTTCCTTATGTGTAAAATATGTGTAAAATGTAGGAGTTGGATGGAATAGATCAAAGCTTCCAAAACTGTAGGACACAACCTCATATGGGATCACATAACAATGCTGGGGTTGTGAAATTATGATTTGTTATCAATACAATAAATGTTTGATTTGTATACTTATTTTATAACTCTGAATATCTGGGGTTGAATAAAAATTTATCGGGTGAAAAAGAGTGGCAAGTGGGAAAAAATTTTAAAAGACCCTGACTAAGATGATCTCAAAGGTCAGTTCTAAATATGAAGCTAAACAATTAGTCTCATAAAACTGGCCTTTCAGATATACTTCTGCAGAAGTTTTCTTTCCCCTCTCTTTCTCCTCTATCTTTCTCTCTGTCTTTCTCACTCAAAAAAAAAAAAGACTCCAAACATTATTAAGTTCTTATTCACAAACTGCTTGGTTAAATGCACTCAAGTCCTTACTTGTGTATTTTTTTGTTTCTCCAGAGCTAAACTGTAAACCCCTCAAGGGCAGGGTCCTTTTAATTTTTGGAATTCTTTCATAGTTCACAGACTCCCAGACATAATAGACTCTCTACTGAATGTTGTCTGTAGAAGCTGAGTTTTCTTTGTACTTCAAGGAGGTGAGGGAAAGGAGTGGATCTTGTAAAAATAACACTCCAGGTGGGAACATTTAGATGAAAGGACGTGTCTGTTCAAAACATGACATACTTATACAACCTTTTATTTGGAATATTCATATGGCTTTGAGGTATGCCCAGATGAAAAGGTTTTTTACCCTTAGACCTGCGAAGTAAGATTGACCCAGGAGAAGTCAGAATGATCTGTCTTCAGTTGCTCAAATGAATCAAATCAGAATCTGAGAGAAACCATACTGTAGTAATTAGTATATTGGACCAAATCCAGAAGAGCTGGATCCTGTTCTTCATTAGCAACAAGCAGCTAAACTTTATGAAATTGCTACCTGCTGTACAGTAATTTTTTTTACTGCTTTAACATCCAGCCATATGTGCATATGCATATGTATACAATTGTGTATATATGTAGCATGCATGTCATGTAAGTATGCTCATGATTATCAAAATGGCTCTTTGCCATTTGGGTTTTGACCACATCATTCAACTAAAAGTGCTTTTCTGAAAGTTAGCAAAGTTAATAGGCAATTTTTAGAGCTCTTCTTCCTCATTTAGAGTCCCTGACACTATCGATTATCCTTTTCTCATAGATACACTTTCATTTCTCTAGGTTTTTGTGACACTATTTTTTCCTACTTCTCCTTCCTTTCTGATCACTCTTCAGTATCTTTTGGGGGACCTTTCCCCAAATTAAACCCTTTGGGTATCTCTCCTTAGTCCTCTTATTTTCTCCTCTAGGCAAAAGATTTTTAATCTTGACTCTTTGAACTTATTATTTTTTAATCTATTCTGGAAACTGTTTTAATATAATGGATTTCATTTGAAATTATATGTATTTAATGCATTTAAAAACATGAGGAGTCTCTAAGTTTCACCATATTGCCAAAGTGGTCTCCAATTCAAAAAAGATTAAGGACTCCTGTCTTATGCTGTTTCACTTGATGATCTGGTGGACTCAATTGTTATCTTGTACCTGCTTAGATTTTTATAGTCTTAATTGCTTTCCTGATCTCCAGTCTCTCATCACCAATTACTTACTAGACATCTTATTAGATAAACTTGGAATGTTCAGAGCATAACTCATCATTTTCCCCCTTTTTTCCAATTCCTCTTTCCAACTTTTCTCTTATTGTCAAGAGCACCATCATCCTTCCCAGTCATCCAAGCTTAGAATGTCAGCCAGTACTTTGTAAAGATTTGATTACTTCTGCATTTTAAAGATCATCTCATCTAGAAGGTATTTTACAAACACAAAAGGAACACAGTTCCTGCCCTCAAATAGCTTAAACGTAGGTTTTCTCATTTTAAAAAAATGTTTAAGGATTAGGCTTGAAATTTTTTGTATGTAGTTCCATCCATCTGTCCCATCCAGTGCAAATTCTTCCTCTTCCTATTGTCTGCTATATCTACAAGTTTAAGATCATCAACAAGACCATAATAAGTAATACTTTAACATTTCTCTTGGAAAACAAATTCCTATAAAGTCCAAAGACTTTTCCCATTAAAAATTGTCTATAAAACAGATTTCTGATTATAAAATTATATTCCATTTTTGGGAAGATTGTCAAAAGACAGTCACTTTAATGCATTGTTGATACAGTTGTGAATTAATATAAATGTTCCAAAAAGCAATTGGGAATTATGCAACTAAAGTTTTGAAAACCGTCCATGTCCTTTGATCCAGAGATTGCACATTTAGGCCTCAAGAGTCACTGACCAAAAGAAAAAAGGCTCCATCTATTTCAAAATATTTATAGCAGCACTTTCTGTAGTAGCAAAGAGTTGGAAACAAAGTACAAGTTCATTAAGGGAAATAGCTAAACAAATTGTGGAACATGAACATAATGGCATAATGTAAATAATACTATCTTATAGGAAGTGATGAATATGGAAGACTTGGAAAGATTTGTATAAACTGATGTAAAGTTAAATAAGCAGAGTCAGGAAAACATAAACAATGATCGCAACAATGAAAATGGAAAGAAAAACAATCCCCAAACAATTGCAGCTGAATTTTGTGAAATTATAATAACTAAACTTAGTCCTCTCCAGGAAATAAGAAAAGAGACCTTCCTTACTTCGCTTTGCAGAGGTGTAAAAAATTGCATTTAAAATTTTTACTCCCCACACTTTGATGAGTTAATTGATTTTGCTTAACGTTTTTCTCTTTATCTTTGAAAAATTCTTTGTTATAAAATTTGGCCCTCTAAAAAGAAGAACAATTCATGGATAAATAGAGAAATATAAAAATTAACAAGTAATTCATCAACAAGTATTTAATAAACACCTATTATGTATCAGAAAATGTTCCAATCACTGAGAATTCCAGTACAACTACCTGCTTATATTCTAATGGGGAGAACAATAAGATCAGAAAGATAGATTGATTTGTTGTTGAGTTGTGGAGACTCTTTGTGTCCCAATTTGGGATTTTCTTTGTATAGATACTGCAGAGGTTTGCCATTTCATTTTATAAATGAGAAAACTGAGGTAAACAGGGTTAAATGACTTGCCCAGAGTCACACACGTAGTAAGTGTCTGAGACATGAAGTCTTCTGACTTCACACCTGGCACTTTCCCCTGTGCCATGCTTTTTGTGCACAAAATCATTACGGATCCCAGTGAAGCCCACTGTATCTCTCCATTCGCTATTGTGTCACCTATAATTTTAAATCTCCAGGGATTATGATGTGCCTAGAATCCTAGACACGTACCATCAGCAGGAGAAAATTAGCATTTTATTGGAAAACTTTAATTAGAAAAGTTGGAGGCTCTTTTAGCCTCTTCATTGTGGTAACTTCTACCTCAGTTAAGATTTTTTGAGAAATTATGAAGAAGAGTGTTTTTTTCTTTTATCCATTTCCTGTTTTTAAGAATTTATCTAAATAGGTTGGAATAGAGCTGTTGTGTGTTACTCACAGTACTTTTTCATTGTATCCTTTCTTCTAAACTGGTATTCATTTTGACTTTTGATCTAAATAGATTTATTCCCCTAAACTATTTCCACCATATCATTTCCTGTAAAAATGGAATCAATTCCACTGTTTGCAACGTTGCCTGGTTATTTATTAGGCCCATTGCCTTCTGCCTGATTTTAGAGAAATTTTGTGATAAAGTGATGCAAGTCCTCTACAATCCTGAGTTCTTTCTTACTCTGTTTTTCAACATCTGTTCTCCACCTGCTTTTCCCATCTCATTAAAGTTCCCGAGTAACAAAGTAAGGTTGGTTTATTATATTCTTTGTGGAATTTCTTTATTTTTTCATCCTTTATAATAATTCATTTTGGCATAAGCTATAACTACAGTTATAATGGTCTTTTTATTTTTGCTCATTCTGAAGCCCACAAAGCAAGATAAACAAATCTACCATGATTTTCTTGCAGCTGTTGGTTTTCACAGGGTGAAACCAATCCTACCAATTCTTATTCACCTCTATTAAGAAAGACCTGTGATGTTGTAGCTAGAAACTGGAAGTTTAATGGATGTCCATCAGGTGGAGAATGGTTGGGTAAATTGTGGTATATGAAGGTTATGAAATATTATTGCTCTGTAAGAAATGACCAGCAGGAGGAATACAGAGAGGCTTGGAGAGACTTAAATCAACTGATGCTGAGTGAAATGAGCAGAACCAGAAGATCACTGTACACTTCAACAACAATACTGTATGAGGATGTATTCTGATGGAAGTGGAAATCTTCAACATAAAGAAGATCCAACTCACTTCCAGTTGATCAATGATGGACAGAGGTAGCTACACCCAGAGAAGAAACACTGGGAAGTGAATGTAAATTGTTAGCACTAATATCTGTCTGCCCAGGTTACATGTACCTTCGGAATCTAATGCTTATTGTGCAACAAGAAAATGGTATTTACACACATGTATTGTATCTAGGTTATATTGTAACACATGTAAAATGTATGGGATTACCTGTCATCGGGGGGGAGGGAGTGGAGGGAGGGAGGGGATAATTTGGAAAAATGAATAAAAAAAAAAAAAAGAAAGACCTGTGACTTGTCTTTCCACTTAGCTTCAACCAAGTTCTTCTTCTGTCCCCAGTTCATTTATAGTGAGAATGTCAATATTATTGTGGTTCGTTTCCTCTAACTCATTGGTTGTTAGACAGAGATTTCATGTTTTAGAGTAGAAACAATTAAATAAATGCCAATTAATAGTTTACTTTCTTTTATGCAATCTATCAATCATTGCTAAGGCAAAGAATGGGTTCTAGCTTTTTCACAAGGATTTTCCTTTAAGTTTTTGTTGTGTTTTGGACTAGAACTGTGATATCATAGGCATAGAGAACTAAGGAAGAAACTCCTGGGCCCTTACTCTGCAATTTATAGTTTGAAAGAGAGATTCCCAGGGTCACACTGCCATTATGTTTCAGAGATGTAGTTTGAACCTAGGTTTTCCTGGCCCAGAGACTGGATCCCTATCCATGATACCATTTTGCCCCTCTTTAATTAAAAACTAGTTTGCACATGGACCCACTAACCATTTCAGTGTTAGAGGTAGGCTTCAAACTCATGCCCCTCCTCATTGATAGTCTAGCAGTCGTACCCTGGCCATCACTTCAGAGTTCTGAAAGTTAATACTAATCAATAACATCAATTACATGCTCACTTTGTTGAATAATTAAAAATGATTCATTAGAAACTAGCTCCATTTTTCATAAGTTATTTAATTCTGAACTTCAATTTCTAAACATTTTGTATGTAGAGGATGCAGTGATTCCCTTGCTTTGAGTATTCCTGACTTTTTAAGAACCATTTGCTTTATTTTAGATTTCAGGCAAGGGCGTATGGAGGTTGGTCAGCGTTACTTCCTAAGGCTTTTCCATTCATGTTGATCTTATTCTAAATGGCATTTGCTTTTTTGTTTTTTCTTTTATTATTATTATTATAGCTTTTTATTTACCAGATATTTGCATGGGCAATTTTACAACACTGACAATTGCCAAGCCTTTTGTTCCAATTTTTTCCCTCCTTCCCCTCCTCCCCAGATGGCATGTTAACCAATACATGTTACATATGTTAAAGTATAAATTATATGCAATATATGTATACATGTCCAAACAGTTGTTTTGCTGTAAAAAAAGAATCGGACTTTGAAGTAGTGTACCATTAGCCTGTGAAGGAAATCAAAAATGCAGGTGGACAAAAATAGGGGTATAGTGGTTCATAGTCATCTCCCAGAGTTCTTTCGCTGGATGTAGCTGGTTAAGTTCATTACTGCTCTATTGCAATTGATTTTGTTCATCTCATTGTTGAATTGATCATCATATAGTATTGTTGTTGAAGTATATAATGATCTCCTGGTCCTGCTCATTTCACTCAGCATCAGTTCATGTAAGTCTCTCCAGACCTTTCTGAATTCAGCCTGTTGGTCATTTCTTACAGAACAATAATATTCCATAATATTCATGTACCACAACTTATTCAGCCATTCTCCAATTGATGGGCATCCACTCAGTTTCCAGTTTCTGGCCATTACAAAGAGGGCTGCCACAAACATTCTTGCACATACAGGTCCCTTATGGCATTTGCTTTTAAGAAAATTTCCTTCAAACTAGAACTCTGCTGTATTGATTTGTTGATCATTGCTGTACCCTCGTCTCTTTTTCCATCATATTTGCACTTAGCCAGCTGTTGTCTCTCCTAGATCACAGGACTGTGGAAGCTGGAGAGGACATTAATGACTAGAGGTCTCAGACTAGACAGACACTTAAGAGTCACTTAGCCATATTGCTTAACCACTGATGCTCTGATGTGAAAGGTTACACAGTTACCCGTGACTAGGATACCCTTTTCTGGTCCCTTTGTCTGAGTCTCCCCATCGGAAGGTTACCCTTAGACCTCACGCAGAACAAAATTTCTTCATCTGTTAAGGGGGCCAGGTACATGGGCAGAGTGAATCAATATATTAGGCTAATGGAGGTTCCCCATGGAGAAGGATCAAGAGGAATGAATGTGTCTTGTTTGGAGTTTAAGCAGAGCCTCCTGTTACCTGCTTGCCTAATGCTTTCTTACATAAATCTTGTACATTCTAGTCATTTATCTCTTATTTAACTGTGAGCTCCATTTGAACAGGGGATATCCTTAAATCAACATCTATCTTCTGAATCACACAGTAGACACTAGTTTAAAGTACTTGGTATATATTGGTCTCCAAATGAACTATGAAACCTCACTATGACTGGCCACTTACCTAATTTACCCAAATATTTAAGGTCTTGAGGGCAGCTAACAAGCCAGACAATTATTCAGTGAGCTTTGGAATTCATAATGAAACAAACAAACAGAAAAATCTCCCCTTTTTATAATTATTATGAGGCAGTTATTAAATGAGAACTCTAGTTTTGGAGTCAGGAGGGCCGAAGTTCAAATCCAGTTCAGATACTTTATTAGCTTTGTGATCCTGGACAAATTATGTAAGCTCTCTTTGCCTCAGTTTCCTCATCTTTAAAATAGCACTTCTTAGGTTATTGTGAGGATCAAATGAGACATTAATTGTAAATTGTTCAATAGTGGCTGGCACATAGTAAGCATTATATAAATATTATTATCATTAATAATCTCTCTTAGCCTTAGTTTTTTCACTTACTAAACAGAGATAATAATAGCATCTACCTCATGAGATAAAAAAATGTACAGCTCTTTGCAAACCTTAAAATGCTACATAAATGCTAGTTGTTACTATTATTGATTTGTGAGATTGATTCTGAATTGCTTGGATAGTTAGTTGCTGTTTACCAGTGGTTGCCACACGTTTTATTTGGATTTCTACAGTCTATAGATCGTCATGCTTTGTCAGTGGGTCAAATCAGTTGAGAATGTTAAATATTTACCCAACTAAAATTGCATATTTACTTTGTGGATGTTGTTATACTTTGGAGTCCAGTTGGCTACTTATATCTGAGAGATAAATAAGAATGGACAGGTCTATGAAATGGAGATTTAAAAGTCAGATTTTCTAGGATGACTTCCTTATGGCACTAGAGTCAATCCAGGTCTTCCTTGATGAATACAGATTTCAAATTGCAAATGAACATATGAGGAAGAGGAGATGCACCTGAGTGAGTTCAAAGGGGCCAGATAAACTGAACAACTGGTCCAGTAACTTCAATATAAATTCTGTTCATGCATCAGAAGTCATAACAACCGAGCCTAGCCCTGGGTGAATGAATAATGATTCGAATTTTGAATGGACATTATATTAAGAAAATGGATGCAATCGTTTGCACAGGTATTTAAAGTGCCAGGTCCTCCTGTTAGCTTTCCCTAGCTATCTTTCTTTTTCAAGCTGATTATTTATGGTTTGTTTATACACCAGTCACACAACCAGGAGTTGCCTTGCCTAATAATAGATCCTGTGCCAGCATTACAGACGTCACTGCATACCACACAAGTCCCCAGCTATTTCTATGACTATCTGAAAACCTTCAAGAATGTGCCGGGTAATCAGTGATTGGAGTTAATTTTAACCATGGATGACATGACACGTTTTCTATTTATCACTGATGACCTGTCTTTAAAATACATGGTACAGTAATGAAGGAAATATAGTGGAGAATGACGCCATGAATTTCTATTGTCATAATCCTAGAGCTTAGTTACATAGACATGTCCAGTACTATTTATAATGCATTTTAGCGATGCAATTAGTAAGCATGTATTAGTTGAAAATAAACTTGCCATTATTCTGTTTGTACCCTTTCTGAGGAACACTGGATCAGTTAAAGTAGCATTTCATGAACAAACAGCTTATTATACCTAGGAGACATAACAGAACTCAAATCAACTCTTAAAATCCAGCAAATATGAACTGCAAAGCCTAATAGCAAACAGCCAGCCTACAATGTTGGGCATTAGATCTGCTCCACAGCCACAGTGGTATGAAGGGATTCCACTGGATATATTTTAAAACCCTAGAAAAGAAAGGAACATAATGTAACAATTCTTCTGAATACCAGATCTCACTTAACACATGATTTTGAGTCCTCCAATTGTAGAACCTTTCTTTTTAGTATAATTTTTAAAATTCTGAATTTAACAACTGCCCCCCAAAAGTATTTCTATTTGCAAAGTAGAACAAAGAGATATATGAAGCCATTCATCTCTTTCCATGATGACTGATTTTTAAAGAAGTATATAATAAATTGAATTTATTACTTTCAAAACCACCCTATTCATCTTTTTCTCCTTCTGAACTTCCTTCTTTTCCCTGTATACAGTACAGAAAAGACATCCCAAATCTTCAAATTATCTTAACACCCTGAGGGGAGAAATGTAGCCTTCCATGCTATTGGAGAGTAGAGTTAGAGGGACATATTGTAGGATTATCTGGATTATTCCCTTCCATCATTTCTTATGGTATAATAATAATTCATTTGCAAGTCAAGATAATACCTTCTTCATGTCAATGGTCCTCTTCAAGAATGAGAGACAAATAGCAATAATATTTTGTTACATTTGTGCACCAAAATTTGATGGGCACTTCTTTAATTTCTTTCTTTCCCTCCCTCCCTTTCCTTCTTTTCCTCTCTCCTTTCCTTCCTTCCCTCTTCCTTCCTTTCTTCCTCCCTCCACTTGTTTCCTTCTTTCTCTCTTTCTTCTCTACCTACCTTCCTCCCTGCCTTTCTTTTAAATTCCCCTCTCAGGATTATAGTTTGTTTTGCTTAGAACTATTCCCTCCTTGGTATTCTCTCTCTCTCTCTCTCTCTCTCTCTCTCTCTCTCTCTCTCTCTCTCTCAATCTCTCTCTCTTCATCTCTCTCTCTCTCTCTCTCTCTTTCTCTTCTCTTCTCTTCTCTTCTCTTCTCTTCTCTTCTCTTCTCTTCTCTTCTCTTCTCTTCTCTTCTCTTCTCTTCTCTTCTCTTCTTTCTCTCTCTCTCTCTCTCTCTCTCTCTCTCTCTCTCTCTCTCTCTCTCTCTCTCTCTCTCTCTCTCTCTCTCTCTCTCTCTCTCTCTCTCTCCCCTGAGGCAATTGGGATAAAGTGACTTGCTGACTTGCCCAGGGTCACAAAACTAGAACACAGTTAAGTGTCTGAGATCAGATTTGATTCTCTTCCAGACTTCAGGGCTGGCATTCTATGCACTGTGCTACTTAGCTTCTCCTTTCCCCCATTAACCCTTAACATCTCTTCCCTCCTGCTGGCCCCATCCCTGTCTATTTTCCTGTTGAGTTTGGCATATTTCTATGCCTATTTGTGTTTAAAGGTGTCCAGATGATAATGAATGGGTTTCATTTGATGCCCATTTGAAAACCCCTTCCACCATATTAATATATTCTCCTCACACAGATCCACTATTCTTCCTTTTTTCCCACATTAATATATTATTTTTACTCTTCTCCTCTTTCCCTTCTTAATAGCTTTAAAACAAAGCAATTCACTTCAGATCTTCAATTTTTTCTTAATTTCTATAATACCTTTTTAAGACATTATGGTTCTCAAGGAATACTTATTCTTATCCTTCATTAGAATTTCAGTTCTTTGTCATCATATACCTCCTTCCAATTACTCTAATATTTATCTCTTGACTGTTGTCAAAGTATTTTTGTATTTCAAAATTCCTACCCAGTTTTGGTCTTTTCATAAAAATATGCTTGAAAATACTCTATTCTATTAGTATGATTAGACACAGCCCTCTTTATTTCTATATAGTCCATTTGGTCATCAGGGAAGGTTTTGTGGGTTCAGAGTGTCAGCTATATGAGTGGAGACAAGAAATATGAGAAATATTAGGGAAGTTGAAAAATTTGGCAAAAGATTGGATATTTTGGTGCTGAGTCAAAGACCTTTATGTTGTGAAACTGGGTGACTTGGGAGAATAGCAGGGTCTTTGACAGTAATAAGAAAGTCAGGAAGAAGAGCTGGGTTGTAAGAAAAAAATGATAGGTTCTGTTTTGGATATGTTGAATTTGAGATGTCTATAGGACATAAAGTTTGAAATGTCAAATAGACAACTGGAGGTCAGGAAAGAGGTTAGGCCTGGAAAAATCTGGGAATCATCTACAGAGACATAATTGAGTCCATGGGAGCTGTTGAGATCACCAAATAAAACTGTGTAGCGCATGGGTTCTTTTTTATTTATAGTATTTTATTTTTCTAAATACATGTAAAGATAGTTTTTATTTTATTTATTTATTTTATTTTATTTTATAATTATAACTTTTTTTTGACAGTACATATGCATGGGTAATTTTTTACAACATTATCCCTTGCACTTACTTCTGTTCAGATTTTTTCCCTTCCTCCCCCAACCCCCTCCCCCAGACAGTCTTATACATGTTAAATATATTACAGTATATTCTAGATACAATATATGTGTGTAGAACCGAATTTCTTGTTGCACAGGAAGAATTGGATTCAGAAGGTAAAAATAACAGTTTACACTCATTTCCCAGTGTTCCTTTTCTGGGTGTAGCTGATTCTGTCCATCCTTGATCAATTGGAATTGGATTAGCTCTTCTCTATGTTAAAGATATCCACTTCCATCAGCATACATCCTCGTACAGTATCATTGTTGAAGTGTATAATGATCTTCTGGTTCTGCTCGTTTCACTCAGCATCAGTTGATGTAAGTCTCTCCAAGCCTCTCTGTATTTCTCCTGTAGGTCATTTCTTACAGAACAATAATATTCCATAACATTCATATACCATGATTTACCCAACCATTCTCCAATTGATGGACATCCATTCATCTTCCAGCTTCCAGCCTCTATGAAAAGGGCTGCCACAAACATTTTGGCACATACAGGTCCCTTTCCCTTCTTTAGTATTTCCTTGGGATATAAGCCCAGTAGTAGTATGGCTGGGTCAAAGGGTATGCACATTTTGATAACTTTTTGGGCATAATTCCAGATTGCTCTCCAGAATGGTTGGATTCTTTCACAACTCCACCAACAATGCATCAGTGTCCCAGTTTTCCCACAGCCCCTCCAACATTCATCGTTATTTTTTCCTGTCATCTTAGCCAATCTGACAGGTGTGTAATGATATCTCAGAGTTGTCTTAATTTGCATTTCTCTGATCAATAGTGATTTGGAACACTCTTTCATATGAGTGCATATAGTTTTAATTTCATCATCTGAAAATTGTCTGTTCATATCCTTTGATCATTTATCAATTGGAGAATGGCTTGATTTCTTCTAAATTAAAGTCAATTCTCTGTATATTTTGGAGATGAGGTCTTTATCAGAACCTTTAACTGTAAAAATGCTTTCCCAATTTGTTACTTCCCTTCTAATCTTGTTTGCATTAGTTTTGTTTGTGAAAAAACTTTTTAATTTGGCGTAATCAAAATTTTCTATTTTGTGATCAATAATGGTCTCTAGTTCTCCCTTGGACACAAACTCCTTCCTCCTCCACAAGTCTGAGAGGTAAACCATCATATGTTCCTCCAATTTATTTATTATTTCATTCTTTATACCTAAATCTTGGACCCATTTTGATCTAATCTTAGATGTGGTGTTAAATGTGGGTTCATGCCTAGTTTCTGCCATACTAATTTGTAGTTTTCCCAGCAATTTTGTCAAATAATGAATTCTTATCCCAAAAGTTGGGATCTTTGGGTTTGTCAAACACTAGATTGCTATTTTTATTCACCATCTTGCCCTGTGAGCCTAACCTATTCCACTGATCAACTAGTCTATTTCTTAGCCAATACCAAATGGTTTTGGTGACTGTTGCTTTATAATACAGTTCTAGATCAGGTACAGCTAGACCACCTTCACTTAATTTTTTTTTCATTACTTCCCTTGAAATTCTCGACCTTTTGTTGTTCCAAATGAATTCTGTTATTTTTTCTAGGTTAT
The DNA here is from genome assembly GCF_048593235.1 of Sminthopsis crassicaudata. Classification (NCBI taxonomy): domain Eukaryota; kingdom Metazoa; phylum Chordata; class Mammalia; order Dasyuromorphia; family Dasyuridae; genus Sminthopsis; species Sminthopsis crassicaudata. Next base: position 59,956,472 of record NC_133621.1, read on the forward strand.
TAAAATAGTTTCTTGGAAGTCTGGTTGGTATAGCACTAAATAGATAGATTAGTTTAGGGAGTATTGTCATCTTAATTATATTCGCTCGGCCTATCCAAGAGCACTGAATGTCTTTCCAATTATTTAAATCTGACTTTATTTTTGTGGCAAGTGTTTTGTAATTTTGCTCATATAATTCCTGACACTCATTTGGTAGATATATTCCCAAATATTTTATACTATCGACCGTTATTTTGAATGGAATTTCTCTTTGTATCTCTTGCTGTTGGATTGTATTGGTAATGTATAAAAATGCTGAGGATTTATGTGGATTTATTTTGTATTGTATTAGCAACTTTGCTAAAAGCTATTTTCTAATTTCTAATAGCTTTTTAGCAGAGTCTTTGGGGTTCTCTAAGTATACCATCATGTCATCTGCAAAGAGTGATAATTTGATTTCCTCTTTTCCTACTCTAATTCCTTGAATCTCTTTCTTGGCTCTTATTGCCGAGGCTAGAGTTGCTAGTACTATATTGAATAGTAATGGTGATAGTGGGCAACCTTGTTTCACTCCTGATCTTACAGGGAAAGGTTCTAGTTTATCGCCATTACATGTGATGTATACTGAAGGTTTTAAATATATGCTCCTTATTATTTTAAGGAATAGTCCATTTATTCCTATACTCTCAAGTGTTTTTAGTAGGAATGGATGTTGGATTTTATCAAATGCTTTTTCTGCATCTATTGAGATGATCATATGGTTTTTATTAATTTGATTATTAATATGGTCAATTATACTAATAATTTTCCTAATATTAAACCAGCCCTGTATTCCTGGTGTAAATCCCACTTGGTCATAGTGTATTATCCTGGGGATGATTTTCTGAAGTCTATTTGCTAATATCTTATTTAAGATTTTAGCATCAATATTCATTAAGGAAATTGGTCTATAGTTTTCTTTCTCAGTTTTCAATCTACCTGGTTTAGGTATCAGTACCATGTCTGTGTCATAGAAGGAATTTGGTAGGACTCCTTCAATCCCTATTTTTTCAAATAGTTTACATAGCATTGGAGTTAGTTGTTCTTTAAATGTTTGGTAGAATTCACCTGTAAATCCATCTGGTCCTGGGGACTTTTTTTTAGGAAGTTGGTTAATAGCTTGGTCTATTTCTTTTTCTGAGATGGGACTATTTAGACTACTTACTTCTTCCTCTGTTAATCTGGGCAAGCTATATTTTTGATGGTATTCTTCCATTTCATTTAAGTTATCGAATTTATCGGCATAAAGTTGAGCAAAGTAGCTCCTAACTATTGTTCTAATTTCCTCTTCATTAGTGGTGAGTTCACCCTTTTCATTTTCAAGACTAAAATTTTGCTTTTTTCTCTTTCCTTTTTTTAATCAGGTTTACTAAGGGTTTGTCTATTTTGTTGGTTTTTTCATAGAACCAACTCTTAGTTTTATTAATTAATTCAATAGTTTTTTTACTTTCAATTTTATTAATCTCACCTTTTATTTTTTGAATTTCAAGTTTTGTGTTTGTCTGGGGGTTTTTAATTTGTTCCTTTTCTAGCAATTTTAGTTGTAAGCCCAATTCGTTGGCCCTCTCTTTCTCTATTTTATGCAAGTAGGCTTCTAGAGATATAAAACTTCCCCTTATTACTGCTTTGGCTGTATCCCACACATTTTGGTATGATGTCTCATTATTGTCATTTTCTTGGGTGAAGTTATTAATTATGTCTATGATTTGCTGTTTTACCCAATCATTCTTTAGTATAAGATTATTTAGTTTCCAATTATTTTTTGGTCTATTTTCCCCTGGCTTTTTATTAAATGTAATTTTAATTGCATTGTGGTCTGAAAAGGATACATTTACTATTTCTGCCTTACTGCATTTGATTTTGAGGTTTTTATGCCCTAGTATATGATCAATTTTTGTATAGGTTCCATGAACTGCTGAGAAGAAAGTATACTCCTTTCTGTCTCCATTTAGCTTTCGCCAAAGATCTATCATATCAAACTTTTCTATTATTCTATTTACCTCTTTGACTTCTTTCTTATTTATTTTGTGGTTTGATTTATCTAATTCTGAGAGTGCAAGGTTGAGATCTCCCACTATTATAGTTTTGCTATCTATTTCTTCTTGCAGCTCTCTTAATTTCTCTTTTAAGAATTTAGATGCTGCACCACTTGGTGCATATATGTTTAATATTGATACTGCTTCATTATTGATGCTACCCTTTAGCAGGATATAATGCCCTTCCTTATCTCTTTTAATTAGATCAATTTTTGTTTTTGCTTGATCTGAGATGAGGATGGCTACTCCTGCTTTTTTGGTTTTGCCTGAAACATAATAGATTCTGCTCCACCCTTTTACTTTTAGTTTGAATGTCTCACCCTGTTTCAGGTGTGTTTCCTGTAAACAACATATTGTAGGATTCTGATTTTTAATCCAGTCTGCTAACTGCTTCCTCTTTATGAGGCAGTTTTCCCCATTCACATTTATGGTTAGAAGGACTAATTCTATATTGCTTGCCATCCTATTAACCCCTGCTTATGCTTTTCCCCTTTTCTTCCCTCTTACCCCCTACCCAGTATTAAACTTGTGAACACCACTTGCTTTTCACAGCCCTCTTTTTAGGATCCCTCCCCTACCTTAAAGTTACTCCCCTTATTTTACCCCTTTTCCTCACAATTTCTGTATTCCCTTCCTCTTAGCTTACTCCTTCCCTTTCACTTTTCAATGAAGTGGAAGAAGTTTCACCATAAATCGAATATATCTATTGACACACATTATGTTCATCTCCCTCCTTTCTTTCTCTCAGACATAATAGGTTACCTTTGCCTCTTCATGAGATGTAGTACCACCACTTTACACTTTTTTATGATATAATTTCCTTTCCACCTCTAGTTTCTAAGACAAATTGTACATATGATCTTTACATATTTTTTTGGCAGAAGTACAGTTCTCAAGATTTCTTTTTACCTTTTTAGAAATCTCTTGACTTCTGTATTTGAAGATCAAACATTTTATGTAGGTCTGTTTTTTTCATCAAGAATAGATGGAATTCATTTATTTTGTTAAATATCCATCTTCTTCCCTGGAAAACAATGCTCATTCTTGCTGGGTAAGTTATTCTTGGCTGCATACCAAGTTCCTTAGCCTTTTGGAATATCATATTCCAGGCCCTTCGTTCTTTTAATGTAGACACTGCTAGATCCTGGGTTATCCTTATTGTGGCTCCTCCATATCTGAATTGATTTTTTCTAGCAGCTTCCAATACTTTTTCCTTCGTCTGATGGTTCTTGAACTTGGCCACTATATTTCTTGGCGTTTTGATTTTAGGGTCCCTTTCAGTAGGTGATTGATGAATTTTTTCAATGTCTATTTTACCCTCTGTTTCCAAAACGTCTGGGCAGTTCTCTTTGATAATTTCCTCGAAAATAGTGTCCAAGCTCTTTTTTCCCTCACATTTTTCAGGGAGTCCGATTATTCTCAAATTGTCTCTCCTGGATCTGTTTTCCATGTCTGTTGTCTTTCTAATAAGGTACTTAACATTCTTTTCAATTGTTTCCTTTCTCTGGTTTTGCTTGACAACCTCTTGGTTTCTCCTTGAATCATTCATTTCTACTTGTTCGAGTCTAATTTTCAATGATGTATTTTCTTCACTCACTTTTTAAATATCTTTTTGTAATTGTCCAATTGTGTTTTTAAATGAGTTTTTTTCTTTTATGGAATTTTTTTCACTTTATTTTTTAGAGAGCTGATTTCTTTATCCAACTCATTAATCCTGTTTTCCTTGGAGTTGTTTATCTTTTCCAATTCACTAATTCTGTTTTCCTTGGAGTTGTTTGCCTTTTGCAATTCACTAATCTTGTTTCTCAATGATTTGATCTCTTTGTCCACTCTGGATGACTTCTCCAGGCTCTCTTTCCAAGCTTCCCTTTCCTTTCTCTTCCAGCTTTCTTGTGAGAGCCTTTTTGATTTCCTCTATGAGATTCTTTTGTATTGAGGAGCAGCTCATATTCCCCTTAGGGGATTCCTCTGGGGACAGTCTGTTTTTAGTCTCCTCAGTATTTGAAGTCTGCCCTCTCTCCATACAGAAGCTGTCAATGGTTAGAGCCCTTTTGAATTTTTTGTTCATTTTGTCAAGAGTGGAATCAAAGAAAACAAATTGACAAGAGAAACAATTGGTCTGTTTTGGGGGGGATGGGGCTGGATGGTGTTAATGGGCTTCCTCTACAGACTGGGGGTAGGGCAGCAGAGAGCCACTAACAGGAAAGTGATGGCTGTGCCGAGTCTGCACTCTGAGGCTCTGAGAACGCGCTGAGTCAGTCCAGGTGGGGGTTGGGGGTGGCCGGTTCCAAGAGATGCTAGCTTTCCGGGGTTTTAATCTTCACCTCTGGTGTTTACACCCTCTCTGCTGCTCCTGGCTTGCTGCCAAGACGGAACATCCACACTGGGGTAAAAGTCTTTTCACTGAAACGGCAGAGATCATACCTCTCCCCCCCTCCCATCTGAGCTGTGTGAGCTGCCTGTCTGGCTCTGGCTTGCCTGCCCTCAGGCTGCGCCCAGTCTGTTGGATCCTCCCCCAAGCAAATACAGACCTTCTCTGGCGAATTTCAAGGATGTCATCTCTTGGTGATCATTTGTGGGTTTCTTTTCTGGTTAAGCATTAACTCTGAGGCTTGTCATGAAGTAAGTCCTAAGAGAAAACACGGAGCTCAAGCAGCTGTCTGCCTCCAAGCCACCATCTTGGCCGGAAGTCCCATGTAAAGATAGTTTTAAACATTCATCCTTGTAAGACTTTGTGTTCCAATTTTTTCTCCCTCCCTTCCTTACCTCCTTCCTCCCCAAGACAGAAAGTAATATGATATAAGTTAAACATGTATAATCCTTTTAAATACATTTTCATACTTGTCATGTTGTGCAAGAAAAATCAGACCAAAAAGGGAATAAAAAAACATGAGAAAGAAAAAGCAAGCAAACAACAAAAAGGTGACTATACTATACTTCAATCCATATAGTTCTCTCTGTAAATATGGTTGGCATTTTTCATCTCAAGTTTATTGGAATTGTCTTGGATCAAGCCCATCACAGTTGATTATCATATAATTTTGCTGTTGCTGTGTATAGGTTTCTCCTGGTTTTGTTCACTTCACTCAGCATCAGTTCATATAAGTCTCTCCAGGCCTCTCTGAAATCATCCTGCTGGTCATTCTTACAGAACAATAATATTCCATAACATTCATATACCATAATTTACTCAGCCATTCTCCAACTGCATCCACTCAGTTTCTAGTTCTTTGTCACTACACAAAGGGCTCCACAAACATTTTTGTACATGTGAGTTCTTTCTACTCTTGTATGATCTCTTTGGGATATAAGCCCAGTAGAGACACTGCTAGATCAAAAGGTTTACAGTTTGATAGCCCTTTGGGCATAGTTAAGAATTCTTGCTCTACAATTTTAAACTTTATTTTCTTTTCTGGTCTGACAGTCTGATTCCTCCTTGGAAAACCTTTTTATGCTTTTTGCTAAACAGGAAGCCATAGATGACTTGAGACAACCAGCCTTAGTTCCCCAAGTTGTAAAAATATTAGAACAGGGAATAAACTTTTTGGTTTTTAGGGAAAAAATTAGCCTAATCTACCTGGAGGCTGGGGTTGGGAATTGGGGAGGAAGAAACCCTATCCCATTACAGAAAGAACTGTTTCATATTTTATCATGTTATCAGCACCTACCACAATTCCTAATACAAGGGTGTTTCACAAATGCTTTCTGATTAATTGTTATAGTCCCCCACTTTTCAATTAAAGGTATATTTTTTCATCTCTTTTTCAGGGCCAAAAGTGGTCATTGTAATCTGCCAGGATCTAGTTTCATTTTTGGTGTTTATTCTTTCTATTTACACTCTTCACTGGGTATACTATTTTCTAGTTCCACTTTGTCAGCCAATAAACTATTGAAGGCCCTGGGGATAAAAAAAGAGGGAATAGACAATGTATGCCTTCAAGGAGCTTACAATCTTAAGAGGGAAGATCACACCCAATAGGCAAAAGGAAGCTGAAAATCAGGAGTGGGAGGGTGGGAATAATGATGAGGGAAGGCAGGGACATGGTGGAAAAGTCAGAGGAGTTCTGGAGGAGCCAAGTGAGAAATGAAATGTTCCTCCTTAAATAGAGATTGCTTCACTTTTCATCAGTTCTTATAACTCTTCTCCAATGCCTCATTTTCACTATGTAGCACTATTCCATTGTGGTCATAAATATGTATATCACAATTCATTCAACTGATTCTAAGATTCTTTAAATCATTACCATATTAAATTTGTCACTAAGAAAAATGTTAGCGCTTTTTTTTTGGTGTGTGTGTACAATATAAACATGGGTATGTCACAGCTTGAAGTCTAAAGTAACTGACAAGAACATTTAAGAACTTCAGTGTAGATGAGCTTATTTTCTATTTATGAACCACATCCATCCTCTTAGCTTTCTATTCTTGGTGGTTCTGATTCAAGTAAGGAAGTGTCACGTTTACAGAACATACTTATATTTGTACATAGTCTTTCCATAATTCTCAGAAAGTTGGACTCAGCATATAGAGATGTCCCAAAAATCTTAGTGCAGTTTTAAAGTTTTATATGTATGTAGATGTGTATGTTTATATGTATATACATGTTATGTGTATATATGTTTGCATATGAGTATATAAACACACATTTCCCCCTTCACAAAAATTGAGGATTTCTGTAGTCCCATTATTGGGTTCATTTTTAGTACAAAACCTTATCCAACAGAATAAATAATATGCAGTTTGTCCCTGTTCTGTAGTCCAACTGATTGAATAAATCTAATTTAGGCAGCATATCGTGATAGAGTGTTGGAATCATGAAGACATGAGTTGAAACCTCACCTTAGACATTTCCTTAGTTATACAAATCATTTAATTTCTCTCTGCCTCAGTTTCCTTATCTGCAAAATGTACATAAGAATACCTATCTCACAGCATTTTTGTGATGATCAAATGCAAATACTTCTACTACCTCTGCAGCTATACTACTTCTCCTGCTGCTATTGTAGCTACTATTATTACTGTTATGTCTTCCTTCTTCCTCTTCCTCCTTCTCCTCTTCTTCTCCTCCTGCCCTCCTCCTCTTCCTCCTCCCCACTTCCTCCTCTTCCTCTTCTTCCCCTCCTCCTCACCTCTTCCTTCTCCTCCTTTCTTTCCCCTCTCTTCCTTCTCCTCCTCTTCTCTTCCTCCTCCTTTTCCTCCTTCTTTTCCTACTACTTCTACTGTTGCCACTACTACTACTACTGATAGAACTTGTTGCATTCAGTGACACTGAAGGCAGTGGAAGCAAATGTTACTATTTGCCAGGTAAGTCATGCATTCAAGAAGCATGATGTTAAAATCACCATGATGTTAAAAAAATAGACAAGACAATGAAACATTTTTTAAAAGTTCTGTTTTCATTTCTATAAGTTGCCCCACCAAAAAGCATGTTTACCAGTGTAAACATATTAACCTAATAAGTTCTCTGAGTTAATGTAAATATTAACCTGTACCCACATTCAGAAGTCTCAGAAAAGACCCATTTGTCCATGTTAATAGCAAACTAGACATATCGAATGGAGAAAGGTTTCTTTCTTTCATGGGGCTCCTTAACAACAGTCGGGGGCCTGACTGATCCTTGAAGCAGTCAAAAATATAACCACGCTTCTGAAGATTAATTTTAAATATCAAATGATGACTGGTGAAGCATATTATTATGCCAAATACATACTATTTCAAAATCATTTATCTCAATAGTCCATTAAACTAATCAACACACATTAATGGTTTTCAAGTTGAAAAGCAGAAGGATTCCTCTCAAAGCCTCCAACTACTAGATGCTAAGGTATTCCAGTGTTCAGCAGTGCTCTCTGACTCATCTTTTTATCTTTCTGTGAGTCATATGTAACAACATGATCTGTTTCCAGCCTTTATCCCCTGTGGTAGAACTGCCCAAGTAAATGGCACAATCACTATGCTATTTCTGAGCCTCTGATTCAAGAGAAGAAGCTGGAGATAAAGGAAACCTCTCTGTAGAAAAGCAGTCAAATCCCCAATAGGAAAAGAGAAGTTGCTGTTTTCTATAAACTATTTTGAGGTTGTTCCTTTTCTCTGGTGGTATATTCTTTCATTTTCCTAGTTCTAGTGGAATATAAATGGATGAAAGAGGAAGATGGAGAGCCCTTTGGTTAGACTGAAGGAAGCAGCATGATGGGCTAGAAGAGAGCACTGGGCCAAGAAGGCCACATGATCTGTATTTTAGTTCTGATTGTAGCACTTGCTAGAACAAGTGATGTTGGGTAAGTCTCAACCTCGGTTTCTTCCATTTATAAATGGAAAGTCAAATTAGATGCTTTCTAAATTACCTTTTAGCTTAAACATCATGGGAATAGACTTCTATGTAGAATTCTACGTAGGAACAAGTTTTCCAAAGATATCAATGAGAATAAATGTTCACATTATTAAGACTTACAGTGTAGCAACTGTACCTTCCTTGATGGATCTGGGATCCATCTCATGGGTGTGGGCTTGTTGATCAGAACAGATCCCTGTAATCTTGGGCTGTGTGAAAGGAGACGTCATCTCCTGGAATAAGAATGTGATAGTGCTTCTGTATTGTGCCCTGGTCAAACCCAGCCGGGACCAGGTGTTCAGTTCTAGCTGCCACAGTTCAGAAGGGATTTGGATAAGCTGGAGATCCTCCAGGAAGAGGAAGAACATGAGGATGAAGGACCTTGGGTCCGTGTCATACGAAGATCAGTTAGTGTTGAGTCTGGAGAAGAGAATACTGATTGAGAAGTAAAGTATGTTTCTGCATGTTTGTATATGTATGTATATGTGTATGTGTGTGTGTGTGTGTATGTGTGTGTGTGTGTGTGTGTGTGTGTGTGTGTGTGTGTGTGTGTATGTAGGAAGGGGCCATTATGATGGCCATGATAGTATCTTAAAGGCTTATGTGGAAGAGAGATTACTTTTGTTCTGATTGGCCCTGAGGAGCAGAGCCAGTCTCAATGAGTGGGAGGAAGCTGCACAGATCAACTTAGACTTGATTACAGGGAATCTTCCTAACAATTAGGACTGTCCAGAGTGGAATGAGTGCCCTCAGCGGGTAGCGGGTTTCCCCTCATTGGAAGCCTTCAAGCAGAAGCTGAATGGTAACTTGCAAACCCCCTGGTTTTCCTTTCTTGTTGCTATGTGAAAAAAAACACCATATTTTTTCTCCCTCATAATGTGCTTCTCACACACAATTCCTTATTTTTAAAGTACTGTAGGCTGCTTAGACTTACCTGTCTCACTTTATTGTCTGATCTTTGGAACAGGTTAGTTCTTTGGAGTCTGTGCTATTTCAGTGGGTCACACTAACATCACTGGTAGAGTATTAGTATTAAAACGATGGGCCTTTGGCAAGAGCTTTTCCCTCTCTCTGAAATGACTCAGTCTGTATTTTGCATTTACTTACCACATGTTTCCAAAGGAGAATATCAGCTCCTAAAGGACCAGGACTTTTGTTTTTGGCTTTATGTTTCCAGCATCTAGCATAGTGCCTTGGACGTGTTAGGTGCTTAATGAATGTTTATTTAGTTGAATTCAGTTTCAAGGAGAAATCTGATATCACTAAAAATCCTGTATAATTTCCCAAGGGAATTCTAGTCCAAAGCCCTGTTTCAGGCCCAAGTGATTGTCTATTTCCCAGTGTCCCATACACACACACACACACACACACACACACACACACACACATACATACATACATGCTAATTCTTCCTTTTCTGGAAATGTCAATTCAGGCCTGGGAAGAAGAGGATTACATAAGGTAGGATATCACAGGATTACAATGAGGGCATACAAGTGCAGGTTGGTAGCTATCATGTGTTTTGTTTCTGTTTATATTGTATTATAATCTCATGCAATAGAGTTACAAGTTATTTACACTCAGAAAGCAGTTGGCAGGATCTTGTAGCCTAATAAAACAAAAACTGTTTTGTTGCAATTGTTGCAAATAAATTTTAATTGTTAATAAGTTTTAATCGCAAATGTTTGTTACAAATAAATTTTTTCTTACATGAAGTAGATAAAAAAAATTACTTGGCCGTGGGGAGTATGTACACTTGGCTAGAGAATCTCTGTCTACACTTGGAAAAGACATAACAATTAATTTTGGACAAGGTGAGTCCTAGATCAATAGTTTTTTTTTTTCTATTTTAATTAATTATCTAGATTATGGACTAGTGGAATAGCAAATATACTGAGTGAGCAGATGATGACAGAGGGATAACAGGCATCTTACAACCTTGATGCTAGGATTAAAAACTAACCCCAGGTATTTATTGGAGCTGTCAAAAAAGGAAACAAGAATGGAATTTGATTATTAAAAAAAATCATAGGAGGGTCTAGCTTTTAAGGAGGAGAAGCAAACTAAATAAATGTTAGAAGAAACAGGACTGTCAATTAAACAAAAGAACTTGTAGGAGTCTTGTTGGATAAAAGTCTCTGGCACCACAACCAGAAGCACAAAAGCAATCTTCCCTCTTTGCCTTTCCTTGTCTTTTCTCCTTCTAACCCCACTCCCTGTCTCCCCACAAGCCATCTGGGATGATTGGCCTGTGGGACGACCCAGTATCACCCTCACAGGAGGACATCCTCACCCCCTTGCTTTCCGTTGTCCCTCCACCATTCGGCCTGACTGCTAAGATTGCTTGAATGAGAAGAGAGGCAATTTGGAGGATAATTTAATTTAAGTAGCTTCCTTGCCCTGCATCCTGAGGTCCTCAGCTACTTGACATCTGTTTTACCTGTACACTTTCCAGACAGCAAGTACTGCCATTTGAATTATTGATATAATCTAAAGACCCTGTACCCTGCTAAATGACATACTGCTGAACTTTCTTATTATGTGTATTGTCTCCTCCAAATACAGTATAATAAATTCTCATTCTTTCTTTCATTATGACAGTAAATAAAAAACAAAACAAAACAGCAGCACAATATTAGATATATGAAAGTGCCAAAAGTAGGAAAGAATTCTTTTCCTATATTTGCTAAAACTATTATCACATTATTACTTTAATTTCTGTACTCTCCAACTAGAGATATATGTGAGAGAAATTATAAAGGAGCCAAAGACTTCAAGCATTAGAGAAAAAGATGTTTACCAAAGAATTTACATAGGAGAGAAGCTTGATAAATGGAGTTTTTAAAACAATTAAGGAAAATAATTTACTTTTAGGGAGGAAAAAACCTGAAACTTCAATCTCTGAAAAAAAAACCAAGATTGCTAAATATATAAGCTGGTTGAGAGTATGGACTAACTCAGTTTTTATTTGTATCTACAGAAACTAAAATAGTACCTGGAACATAGTCAGTATTTGATTAATGCTTGTTGATTGCTTATTGCAGCATAGGTATTTATAGAATTTTCCACCTAGATATATTGGTGGTAGATTCTAGCTGAAGTTTTTCTTACCAATTTAATATTTAAAGGGTTTCTCCCTTCTGCTGATTCACTGAGGAATATATAAGACTGAAGCTCTGAGAAAAGATTTTTATGAATTTTTTCTTATTTATATGGTTTTTGTTTTGTGTTGTCTTTCTGATAAGCAGTGGGATATATACTATGAATGATATCACACTGGACACATATGTAGGCTTCCTCTCCTATATGGACTCTGAAGAATATTTACATTGTAAGACCAGAGGCGTTAATATGCATGTACCTCATGGGCTACAACCCTCTTGAGTATAGCAGAATAAGAATAAAATGTAATTAGAAAATATTTAACAAAGTAAATAAAAAAAATTAACAAAGTAAATTAAAATACAACAAAATCACATTTTAAAGATAAATTAATATATGACCAGCAAAGCTCCTTAGATCAGTAACCCTGCGTTCTATTTGAATTTGGCACCGCTGGTGCAGATCCTAAGGAAACCAGTATTATTTGTTGTAGAAGAAAAAGTATGGTTGATGTAATAATGGCCCATAAGGACTTCAGCACACACTCAATTCAACAGCTCAGCAAACACTTATAGGAGACATAATTGCAGTCCTGAAATATTTGAAGGATTGTCATGTGAAGGAGTGACAGATTTGTTATGTTTGGTCATGGAGGGAGAATGAGGACCAGTGGCTAAAAACTGGAAGCAGATTTCAGGTCAGTATAAAGAATTTAGCAATGATTTGAGCTGTCTAGAAATAGAATCCAATGCCTTGAAAGGCAGCAAATACACTGTAGATTTTCTTATTTTATTTTATTTTATTTTATTTTATTTATAAAATTTTTGACAGTATATATGCATGAGTAATTTTTTTTTTATAACATTATCCCTTGTATTCATTTTTCCAGATTTTCCCCTCCCTCCCTCTACTCCCTCCCCTAGATGACAGGCAATCCCATACATTTTTACATGTGTTACAATATAACCTAGATACAATATATGTGTGTAAATCCAATTTTCTTGTTGCACATTAAATATTAGATTCCGAAGGTATAAGTAACCTGGGTAGATAGACAGTAGTACTAACAGTTTACACTCATTTCCCAGTGTTCCTTCTCTGGGTGTAGTTATTTCTGTCCATCATTGATCAACTGGAAGTGAGTTGGATCTTCTTTATGTTGAAGATATCCACTTCCATCAGAGTACATCTTCATACAGTATTGTTGTTGAAGTGTACAGTGATCTTCTGGTTCTGCTCATTTCACTCAGCATCAGTTGATGTAAGTCTCTCCAGGCCTCTCTGTATTCCTCCTGCTGGTCATTCCTTACAGAGCAATAATATTTCATAACCTTCATATACCATAATTTACCCAACCATTCTCCAATTGATGGCCATCCATTCATCTTCCACACTGTAGATTTTCACCGGTTAGCTGACTACTTGTTGAGATATTATAGAAGAGATTTATTCATTAAGTAGCAGTTGGGCTAGATGATCTTTGAGATTCTTTCCAATTAGAAGATATTATGCTTCTGTGATGGCATGAAGTCTGGAAGACCAGAGTTCAAACCTAAGCTCAGACTTACTAGCTGTGTGACCCTGGACAAGTCACTTAAACCTGTTTTCTTCAGTTTCCTCATCTGTAAAATGATCTGGAGAAGGAAATGGCAAACCACTTCAGTATCTCTGCCAAGAAAACCCTAAAGCAAGTCACAAAGAACTGGACAGTACTGAAAATGATTGAATGACAAGATGCCTCTGACTTTTTTCATGTATTTTTAAGGTTTAATTTGTTGATTTCAGCACCAGGATGCCACATAAGCATTTGATTTTCTAAAACTTGCTAAGGGTCAGATGAAAACAAAAACAAAACAAACAAAAAAAAAAAAAAAACATGGGATGGGTTGGAATTTCCCTTCTGAGTTATGCCTGTAATGACACTGATTTTGTAATAAATCACTACTATAAAATATTTTTTGTTTATACTTAGTATTTTTCCCAAGAAGTGATAAACTATTCACAAGTAAAAAACTCAAATATAATTAGATAAATTTAAATCCCCTATAAGATTTAAGTATTTCTTTAGAGCCACTAATATTTCAGTTGTTTTGGGAATTCCTGTGTATTTTGTCTAGATTTGATCTAAATATATACAAGAACATTTGCAAAGTTCAATAACATCATATTCAATGATTATTCCTAAAATCTGTTGGTTAATATATAAGTCAAAATTAATTAAGAACAATATGACCAAGACATTTGAGCCATTTAAATATTAGCTAAACTAAGTATGCATTTTTAAAAAATTTAAGCAATTTTATCATCTGAAAACTCAAGATATCTGTAGAATCAAAGGATTTGAGCATTGGAACAATCATAGTAGCCATCTAATCAAAACTATATCTACAAGGAATCCCTGTTATCACAGTCCAACAGTTCTTCACGTCTTCGGATCTTTTCTTCACATGAGCCAGACTCATCTTCCCTGTGTGCGGGTCTGATTATTTTATTCCTCCACTCAAAGGCATGCAAAAAAAAAACTCTACTGCCTACTGAGTTTAGACTCCTTAGCCTGGCAGTTCAGGGACTCTACAATCTGATGTGGACCTATCTTTTCAGTTTGCACATACTACTCCTGTGGGGGAGATAAACATCCTAAGGCCCTGTCCCATTCAGATTAGGCTAATATCACCTTCAAAGAGTCTTGATGCTGTCCTTTAGATTTAATTGGCTCACTAGACTAGAATTCTAGCCTTTGAGGGAGCTTCTTGATTACATGAGTAAAAATGTCCTGGACATGAGGGGCTCTATTCAAGTTTCTAACCACAAACCAATGGCATGACCAATTCTGGCAAAGGAAAGTTCTGCTTGGATGAATCAAACTATATTCTGTATAAATATTCCATATCTTTCTAAATGTTCTTTCCCTGCCACACTTAGTGGCAATCTTTTTGTTAACAATTACATGGACTGCAAGTTTCATTTTGTTCCAATTTCAAAATTTCTTGGGGTAGCTGACTAACTTGGTCAGACTTGATCAAATCTGGACCCACTTGAGCTGTAATAGCTCCTCTCCATGTACTGTATGATCCAGTAAATCTGGACTAAGTGCCTTTCTCTGTGCCCAGCAAGTTCTACAGGGAGAAAGGATAATAAACCTAACGATAATCTGCTAGCCTACAAGTAAAACATTAATTATAACATCTTATATTTATATAAGTCCTTTGATCCAAAGATCTCAGAGTCCAATACAAATTAATAAATATTTTTATTCCCCATCTCAGGACTATAAAACCCAATCACAAACATCCTAAAATTAGAGATTGTATACACAGATTTACACATAGTAATTAAATATGGACACTGATTTCCATTTTGTTTTCAACTAAAATAGAAGTATACAGCTCTCTCCTAAATCAAGATATTAGGAGACACCCTGTTTTCTGGAGTGAAGCCCTAGTATATAAGCTATAAGCTTGGCATTAACAACAATTCTTTGCATTCACCCTGTGGATGATCTCACCCTCTGGCAAAATCATATTTTGCTTTGACCAATAGCAGGTGTTCTCTGGGCTCAGATAAACACCCATGTTCCAGTTTGAAGTTCTGCTTTGAATTAAACGTGTCTTCTTGTTGTTACCTCTCACTGTCAGCACTATAGCTCACTGCATCCTTGGTATAAGTATCAAGGTTTAACCACACTAAAGTGGGTCCCCCACTATGGGCAGAGCCCTGGCACATGTGCCTATTTTGCTTTCTTGCTTGCAAGCCAGTTTCTTCACTTTGAAATTAAACTTCTGTTTGATTCCTGATTCTCCTGTCTCTATTCTGCTTTGCTATCCCCAGGTTAGAGGCCGGTTCAGCCCAATTGACATTCTTGTAAGGAAAACACATGCCATCTTTCTGTTTGTAGTTTTATTGTCTTTTTTTTCAAAACCTTAGATTGAAAGATGAAAATCAATTTCGAGGTCTGATTCCAACCTTTTCATTTTATACATGAGAAAATTGAAACCCAAGAAGTTAATTGACTTGCCTGGCATCACACAGGAAATAAATGATAAATCTGGAATCTGAACCAAGGTCTCATGACTTCAAACATACTGATTATTTTTTTTTGTTTGTTTGTTTGTTTCAGGAACAAAACACTAATTTAAAATCATCATTGAATCTTGAATTTGAACCAAGATCCCTTGACTTCAAACATACTGAATTTTTTTTTTTCATTTCAGGTACCAAAAAAAATTTAAATCATCATTGTAACATTTAGTAAACAAAAAAAATAAAAAGACATCTAGGTTTGCTTAAGTAAAGCTTCCACTTTCAAGCTGCTTTTAATCAGCTCAAAATATTGCATTGAGAGAAGTCTTGAGTTCTTGAGTCATAGTCCTGTCAGCACAAGTAAATTGGAATCTACCCCCTAACTCTAAGAGCCTAAAGTATTTGTCTAGATTGTTAGAAAAAAAATAGTAAATTATAGTTGCTATATATTAATTTTTCTTTCCTTTCTCATGTTTCCATGAGCATTCAAGTTAACACAGTAATATTAATTTGCTAAAATGTATATAAACAGAAGCATTTCAGTTAATATATGCCTTGATGGAGTCATCACTTGGAGCAATCACTGGTGAAAACATGGGCATATTGATAAAAACTTCAAGAAAATGTATGAGACTGATGTCCAAAGTAGGGCAAAAATGTTATCTGACAATTTCCAAGATATAGTTGAAAATGGTTTGCTGTGGAAATAGTCATAAAATTTGCTTTTGAAACCACACGCTATGATTTGATGCCTTTAAATTTCTCTAGGCTTCCACTTTTAATGCCAAAAGGAAAGGAGTGGTTAAAAATGGCAAGGTGGTGGGCATATGTATAAAGCTACAGGAAAAATGCCATTAGAAAGTGCTCCGCTTGAAAGCTCTTTAATTAATTCAGCAATTTCATCTTCCTCAAAATAGATTCATGAGCTGAAGAAAATGAGTCAGCACCAAGAACGGTGCCAGAATACAGACCAACTTTCAAAGTTTTCCATTTACCTCAAAGTGGATACAGCTTGGCTTCAATGTCAAGATTTTGGCTACTGACTAATCAAGGTGTAAATCTATCAGAATGAGCTCACTACCTAAAAGAATGTAAAGGAAATTATTTTAAAGAGTATTAAAGTACCATTAAAGAAAAGTATGTAAAATTAATTTAAAGAAACTAATATTCTAGATCACAGAATATTAGGGCTAGAAAGTTTCCTGTCTTGAACTCTGCCTTAGCTTTAACTGTTAACTTGTTTGTCATCTCCTGTCAAGATTTGGAAAAAGGTTTGCTTCTCTTATTAAACTAATTCTACTGGGCTCAGAAGCTCCTTCCCTCATTAAATCACTCCAGGTTGCCTTTGCATGGTTAGTAATAATTCAGTAATTTTCACCTCCTCTACTCCTTTGGGGATTTTAGTTAGAGGCTAGGGATGTGGCTAAGGTATGCAGCCAAGATTAAGTTCAATATCCAGCTGGCCTCTTTGCATGTAATCAAGGCATTCAAGCCTCCTAGCCTTTCCAGGGAGGAGAATATATCTTTTGTATATAAAGTTTTCTTTAATGTTTCAGTGTCAGGCTTTTAGCCAGTCAAGACCTATCACATTTATTGAAGTTTTAATGGGGTGGACTCTCTTAAGAAAATCTTGGACGGAAGGCCAAGGGAGAATCAAGGGAAGTCAGGTGATGAAGTGGATGGAGTTTCAGGTCTGGAATCAGGAAGGCTCATCTTCCAGAGTTAAAATCTGGGCTCAGACACTTACTAGCTGTGTGACTCTGGGCAAGTTCACATTATACTCTTTGCCTCAGTTTCCTCATCCATAAAACGAGCTGGAGAAGAAAATGGCCAACTACTCCAGTATCTTTGTCAAGAAAACCTCAAGTGGGATCATGAAGAGACCGACATCAGGAGATCCATAGGAGGAAATTTGATAGTGACCCAGTAGCCAAGTCTTCCCCAAAAGTGGGTGGAAATTTAAGACTTGGTTCAATATTAAAATGGAAAATGGAAAGCAACAGGGTTCAGGAGATATTGATGTCTATGAGGGGAATAGTTCTAAGCATTTGATAAGAATACTTTTTAGATATTATATTTGGAGTACCCCTTTCTTTTGAGCCAAATAAAGCAAAATATCTAGAACAGTGAGAGACTGATTAAGTCCAGAGAAAAGAAGAGGAAAATATGAGGAAGTCCTTTAACTCCTTTCTTTCCTTTTTATGCATTGGATACAGATTGTTGGGAACCCAGAAAAGCAAAACCATCCCTCAAATATTCTCTATGATTCAGGCCCACCCAGCTCTGGAGATCCATTTAAACAAAGGGATGCTTTGATTGAGTGTTCACCTGTGGGCATGGATTTTTAGATCCCTATCCAGATAGACAGTCAAATTCTCCTCTGGGAAGGAGAGGAAATCCTTATATGCACCATGAGTCACTAAGCTGTGATTGTGGTTCCAGACTTAGACTTGTGCCTACTCAGAGGAACAATACAGTAGTAAGAGCTAGCTTTGCCTGATCTCTGCTTTATTCATTCTTCAAATCTGTCGCTGGGGCCCATCAACCTGTCAACCATTTCCTCTGGACTCAATGGCTAACCCAGGGGCCCAGGCTAGGATAGATTCCCTTGTCTTACTAAATTAGAGAGGCCCTATAGAAAATTCCTCATTTAAACAGGGTTAGGATTTACAAAGAGAAAGCAGAGGATTTTCATTATTTATATAGCACTTTAAGGTTTGCAAAAATTTCCTCCCCAACTTTTTTTTTCTTCAAAATTTGGTAGATAAGGTAAAGATTCTTAATCCCATTTTGCAGATGGGAAAAAGTCTTAGCTCACACAATTAGGATCACAGGTTTACACCTAGGAAGAACCTGAGACGTCATGTCATCTCAGTCCTGCACTTTATCGGTGAAGGAACTGAGATGCAGAGATATTGAATGGCTTGTCCATGCTCACACATGTAGGAATGACAGATAAGATCTCCTCAGACTCCAAAGCCAGGGTTCTTGCCTCCAAAGCACACTGTATTTCCTAAGTGTCCGGCTGCTTTCTCAAGATTCAAATTCAGGCCTCTTCCATAGTCATCACGCTAATTTAGGCCCTTAGCACCTCTCAGCAGCTCCTATTTGGCTGTTCTGCTTCCAGTATTTTCCACCTCCAATTTGCATTTCACATAGCTGATCTTTTTAAAGCCCAGGCCTGTTGTCCACATCAATTCCCTGCTCAAGAAGTTCTTTTGACTTCCTATGTGCCCTGTGGGATGAAATGTGAACTTTGATACCATGCCTGGCTCATTTTTGACTTTTTATATACTTTCCTAAAAGGCTTGGGTTTAAGAGAATGGGGAAAGGGCTTGGAATGGCTTTAGGTTTGAGAAATATTTATTTCTTAATATTTGTAATTGGATTAAAACATATCCCTAAAATTATGTAGGTTTACCTTCAGATGACAGAAGCAAAGTATGTTTCTAGACTTGTATTCAAAGTTTCCCCAAAACTTCCAGAGTTTATAATCTTCCATCATTGTCTTTGAGAACTAGGGGTTCCCTGGGATGAGGGTAAGATTTTAGTGGAAGTTTGCTATGGTGTGGAATATGCATATAAATGAACTAAACATTTAGCAGATATCTTGCTTGTACAAAGTGTTATAACAGTGTGCTTTTTTTGTAAGATGTAACCCAGGGCTCTAGCCTGGATCATTTGCCTAAGACTCTTCTTTGCTGATAAACAATGATGACTTGAGACTTCACGGCTGTGTGAGGAGGGCAGAGTCTCCCTGAGAGCTTTGGAGAGATCTCTTGCTTCGAGGGAGGTCACAAATAGTTCACACTCTCTTTGGGGAAAGACTTACTTAATGGAGAGAGAGAGAAATCAGACATCTGGGGAAAACTGCATCTCAACATGTCTCTGATTTCCAGCTTATATCTCTAGAGCTTTCAAAGAATTTCCCCTTTGGGAGAGATGAAGACCTTTCTCTCTTTGGTTGAACTGAGACAGCTTGCTTACAGGGGTAGAACGAATTCAATCTATGCATTGTCTGATATGGTCTATCTGTGTAACTTATTGGATTTCCATTTGCTAGCTTCTTGAATAAATGCTTTTTGTTACTCCTTTTTATGATATCTTTCATGAAAGTGTCATCTGTTAAGAATGGGTCAAGTCTTTGGTGATAAGCTTGGGGTACCCCTTCTTTTTTAAGGGCCAGCAACCAAGAAAGTGACTTGAATTTAAGGGGAAAAACCCAATATTTAATGTGTGGAGGTTACATATACATTTGTATATATGAATGTGTGTGTATAAATGTGTGTGTGTATGTGTGTGTGTATGTATACATAAACTCACATATTTATAATACTAATTCAGTCTCTGACAAGAGCAGAGTGGCTAGTCCAGTGACCTCTTCTGCTTCCCACTGGGTAGGAATCAGTCTCCCTTGGAGAATGTTGGACAGATTTCCGAAATATCTATCAAAACTTCCCTAGGAGTTGCATTTAGATAAACTTTTGTAGATATATGCATAACCTATATATACAACATACACCTACCTATAAACACAGTCATACATACATCCCCCAATATATATAAACCCTCCTACAAGGAAAAAAAATGCTGTAAGGAAGGAGTAAGGACTGGAAAGTATGGAATCTTAAATTCAAGCACAGAAAAATTCTTGAAAACTCTTTTTGTAAATAATGAATAGAAATAATGTGGTTATTAGTGTCTCATGAGATAAGCCGGCTTTTCAAATTCCATTTTACAGATGAGAAAATAAGGTATCTCTCTCCAGGGACACAATGACTGATTTTTGTAGTTTGATTCTACAAAAAGTTAATAGAGCAGCCAGATTCAGTAGAAACAAAGTTGGAATTGCCATCAGAGATTGGATTTTGAATGTCAGTTCTGCCATTAAAACCCGGGTGAACAGGTCAAATGGGTTGGCTTCTTTAAGATTTCTCATCTCAAATTCAAATACTGTCAATTTGGGCAATGTTGCCAAATATAGCAGAGATCAGAGGATGAAGTGACTAATACAAATTGATTTTTCAAAGATTACCTTAAGCAATAATTTTAGATAATTAATTCTAACATATAAACACTTAAGTTTTTGGATATGTATGTATACACATACACATATATAAACATATATATATGTAGACTATATGTGTATATATACATACTCATACACATAGATTTATGTAGGACATATACTTTCTACAAGAATTCTTCCCCAGTCTTTAATGTTATTTCCTTTCCTTTGAGACTACTCTCAACTTACACTATATATCGATATCTGTATAAATTTATATATCTATTTCTACAGTTGTTTGCATGTAGTCTCCCCTAAAGACCTCCTTGAGAAGAGACTTTCTTTTCCCCCCTTTTTCCTTGAATCCTCATGAACTTAGGAGAGAGCCTAGCACCCAGGTTGGATAGAGAAGATCCACTGGGCCTGGAGTCAGGAAAACTTGAATTTAAATTCATTCTCAGACACTTTATGACATTAGAATATGACCCTTAGGCAAGTCATTTAATCACTGCCTGATTCAGTTTCTTCATCAGTAAAAGAAGATAGCAGTAGCACCTACCTCCCAGCTGATAAAGAGCTTAGCATAGCGCTTGGTTGGTGCTGTATGTTAGCAGGCTCTTAGTAAAATGCTACCCATAACTTAGTCATAGTGTATTGATTGGATGCTGCAATGTGTCCCAGAAGAAGCAGGACAAGCTTCTGTCATGGAGAGCCATAATCAATCCAACAGAGGAGCAGAGAGAAATTCTAAGAGGGAGCTGTGGAAGCTTTAAAAGGGGGTCTCTGAAGAGAAGAACTGTCCAACACTCTGGAATGCTCACTGGATTTGAAGTCAAAGGACCTGAGTAAAACTTTTGTCTATTTTACTCCTGATAGTGTAATGACATAATTCTTCTGGGCCTTTTTTCATTTTTTTTGAGGGGGTTGACTACATGAGTTTTAAAGTACTCTACAGCCCTAAATCTGTGATTTTCACCCCCTACTCCCTACCCTTCTGGCTCCAAGCCTGAACTGGCCCTAGATGAGCGCAGAGGTTTGGGTTTTAGCTGAACATGGGTTCATGTTTTCATACCTATGTAAGGGTGAGGTTCCATTGATTATCCCTTCCAATTTAGGAGTAATTATCATTGCTAGGTAGATCATTTTCCAATTGACTTAAATAATTAGAAGCAGAGCCTCCTTGAATCATGTGGATGAATGCTTTAAGCCCTCTCCAAATCATTTCTATATACACCCTCATAAATATCCATGCTTTCAAAGCCCAGGCCCAGGCCCAGGCCCAGGTAACCATAGTGAACTGTGAGTTCCTTGAAATCAGGGATAATAGTTGGCTATTCTTTGTGCTCACAGCATTGGCATATAGTAGATGCTTAATAAATGCTCGTTGACTTGACTCATTCATAAATTCACTATCAATGCTTTGAGAAGCAGAATGGGGCATATAAACTTAAAGTGTATGTTTTCTCCTAACTTGAGATTTTATCTATTTCTTGGCTACCTAGTAATCCAGCACTTTTTCACAGATAATATTAATATACATTATATTATAATATACATTATATATAATACAAATTTTACTTCAATAGGATTAAATCAGACTTCATAATTCCTTCTTTGGAATAAGAATTCTTTGAGGGCAAAGAATGGTTCATTTTTGTCCTCATAACTCCAGATTAGCCTTGCACATAGATGGGTGCTTAATAAATACTGAATGACTTTTTTAAAAGATTTTTTAAAATTCATTTTTTAAAATGATCATCCTCCCTCTAGTCCTTCCCCTATCCATTGAGAAGACAAGCAATATAAGTAATACAATATTAACCCACTTTACACATTAGCCAAGTTGTAAAACAAGCAAGCAAACAAAAAAACTCCTTTGCTTTGATCTGCCTTTAGAGTTCCTCCTTCTCTCTCTGGAGATAGAAAGCATTTTTCATCAGGGTCCTTTGGAATTGTCTTGGATCATTGTATTGTCAGATTAGCTAAGTTTTCCGCAGATGATCATGGTTAGTTGTGTACAAAGTTCTGGTTCTGCTCACCTCACTTTGCATTAATTCATAGAAGCCTCCCAAATTTTTTCTAAAAATATATCTTGCTACTCATTTCTTACAGCACAGAAATTTTTTTCTAAAGCAAATATTTGAACAAGTCATGTTTTCTCTGCCTCCCCCAATGAGTGTCAATGGCTCCCAATTAACCACAGACAACCAAAGAAGTCTGGCATTTCATAACTCTTCCCTTTCTTGTTTCTCGCCTTCTTATACCTTATGCCCTATACCTTACACAGGCAGCTGGTGGTTCAAATCTGGCCTCAGACACCTCATTTCACTTGCTTGCCTCAGTTTCCCCCACTGTGGGCATAATAGCACCACCTCAAAGGGTGGTGGTGAGGCTAAATGAGGTAATCGGTGAATGCAGCACAGAGCAGGTGCGACAGAAATGCTTGCTCGCTTACCTCACCCCCTTCCAAGTCCAGCCAGGCTGCTGCTCTTTAAGTGTGATTTGTCTCCACCTGTCTCCGTTCCTTTCGGACTGACTGTTCCTTTAGCTGGAATGCAGTTCCCCCCTGTCACCACTTAAGTCCTTTGCCTTCCATCAAGGCTTGGTTTACGTCCTACCTTCAGGAGGTTCCATCAGCTGCTAACGTCTTCCCCTATCAGATTACCTCCCGTGTGTTCCGGATATTTTTGGCCTGTATTTAGTTATTTTCTTATTATCTTTTGCCCTCCTTGAGGCTGGGGGATGGCTTTTGTCTCTTCCTATCTTTAGCCAGTATTTTGTGGGAGATGGTCTGATTTCTTGCAGGTTATCTGCTTGGGAATGCAGCTGCTGAGAGACTGGAATAGAATGTAGTCTTAGCCTTTCTGGGCCACTGACACCACCACACAATGGAGGGTATTTAATAAAGCTGTTTCCACTGTTGATGTGGAAGGAATCTTAAGTAGATTCTCTACATATTTTTCAAGACTGAAGGCACTGCTATATTAGATATTTTGAGAAAAGTTTACAGACACTTGGTCTCAACCTCCCCAAACAATGAGTGCTACAGTTGAGGTCCAATGTGTTTTTTTTTCCCCACTTAAAACACATCATTTAAGACTTTTTAACTTGGTATTTTCCGGGCTGTGTGTGGCCAAGACTATTCAGTCTATTCAAGGAATATATATTGAGCACCTACTATTACGGTTATTACTCTATCTATAGTTCACATTTGGAGTCAGAGAATTGGGTGAGCCTGAGCAATTCACCGAGCAAAGAACCAAGAGCAGAAGACAAAGTGCTGGGCTGGAAAACAGCCAAGTGGGCCAGCTTAGCTGAAATGTGTGCATGAATGGAAGAGCAGTGAGCCTGCAAAGGTAGTCCGGCACCACACTGCGCGGGCCTTTAAGTCCGGTGAGGAGGGAGAAGCACAAACCCAACGCATAAATTAGGAGGTGGGATTGAAACAGCAGGTTCTTGTGAGTATCAGATTTTGCCCGGTGTCTAGCTGTGTGCTACAGGAGGCTTAGGAGTGGTCTAAGCTGCCAGTCATTTAACTTCGCACTTTATCTTCCCTTATCACACAGGATGGCGAAGATCTCTCTGGTGCCTGAGGTTAGGAGCGCAGTGCATCCATCACAGATTTGGAGCAGTTATGGAGGTTAACGAATGTCTAGTTTAATCCCATCATTTTATTGTTCCGTCGTGTTTAACTCTTCCTGACCCGGTGGACCACACTATCCTCGGGGTTTTCTTGGCAAAGATTACTGCAGTGGTTTGCCATTTTTTTTCCAGTGGGTTAAGTGACTTATCCAAGGTCACAAAACTAGCTACTAAGTGAGGTCCAGCATCTCTTCACTGAAGTCATCTGGCTGCCTCATTTTACAGATGAGAAAATTGAGGACTGAAGTGACCTTTGACGCCAGAGTTTCTGTCCTTAAGAAAAGTTAGCCCATCCTTACATACAGTTCGGGAGGCTGACTTTGGAGGGACCCGCCTGACTGAGGCAGAGGACGCAGCGTAAAGGGAGCCAGCAGAGCTGTCACAGACTAATAGGCCGTTACAGCGGGGGTCCCTGAGCCCCGAGAGGTGAGGAGGGGGACCTCAGCTGCCCCTGCCCAAGGCCAAGCAGCAGAGCCAGGACACGAGGTCCACCTGCGCCGTCCTGGCATAAGCCCCATCAGGGAAGCACGATCCTGGCGCAGGAGTTACACTTGGTGCGCTTGGGGAAAGTCACCCAAAATAGGGAAAACGGGGAGGGCAACGGAAATGGGGTGGGGGTCCATACATATAAGCAGCCCCATTAGGCACTCCCCTTCCTGAAAGCCACCGAAATCTTTTAACAATACTATAATTTTAAAAATAACGGAATCTTGAATAATTTAAAAATAAAAGAAGGCTTTAATGTAAAATAATTTAAGTCATGTGAACAATTTAATGACAAAACTCGGTAACTGAAAATTTAAAAATAACGATAATGGGTGCTTCAGTAACCCCGAGAAAGCGTTCGCGATGGCAGCGGCCGGCCTGTGCACGGAGCTTCCGGAGCCCCGCAGCCGCAGCTACCTGCACCTCTACCCAAAGCCCCGGAGCCCGCGGCTCGCCCACGGGGGCAGAAACCCCAGGGCTAGGCAGGGGGAGGGGAGGCCGAGCAACAGTCACGTGGGGGGCCGCCTGGAATCCCGGGACCCGAGAGCGCACCGAGAATGAAGCCGGCTCAATTCCCCCTCGGCGGGAGGAGGGGCGGGGCGCGGCGGGGGAAGGGAGGAGTGGGAACGGGCTCTGCTGACGCGCGCAGCGCCGAGATCGGGGCGGAGGCGGTGGGCGGGGCGATCGCCGGGGCGGGTGAATGAGACGCGGCAACGATCCGCACATTCCAGCGTGCCCACGTGACCAGGCCTCGCGGCCTGAGGTAAACAAGCTTTGGGCGGAGGGAGGGGGCGGGGAGCCCGCCTCCCCGGTCCCTTCACACACTCTCTCCGGCCTCCGGGACTCACTCCAGCGGGGCGGGCGGCTTCCTCGGGGAGTCTTCGGAGTCCTGGAGCAGCAGTCGGCGCGCAGAGGTGCAGGGAGAGACGCTGCGGCGGCAGCACTCGCCGCTGCCGCTGCAGCCCCCGTGACCCGCGCTCCCCCACCCCCGTCCCCCGCCCTGTGGCGCAGCAGGAATTGGCGGGCCCGGCCCGGGCGCTATTTGCGGCCGCTGACGAGCGGCGGGCGGCCGGCCCGGGATGGTGCTGGGGTCATTTCTATTCTAGTGGCGGCGGCTCACCCGCCTGGGCCGCGGCCCCCTGGAGCCCGGAGGGCGTGTCCCCCCGCCGGGGGCTCGCCGCGCCTATAAGGGGCCGCCGCGGCCGCGGGGCGGACATGCAGCTCTACAGCCCCGGCTTCAGCCACTACCCCTCGGGGGGACCCGCCGCCGCGTCCCCGCCCTCCGCGGCCCCCGCCCCCTTCAAGGTCTCCTTGCAGCCTCCGGACCCCGCCGCCGCCGAAGCCGCCGGCGCTGACTGCCTTCCAGCCGCCGCCCCCGCCGCCGACGCCCGAGAAGCCTCTGCCGCTGCCACCGCCGCGATGCCCGCCTTCTCCTCGTGCTTCGAGATGGTGCCGCCGGGGGCCGCCGCCCCTGCAGCCGCCGCGGCCGCGGGCTCGTGTAAGCCGCCGCTGCCTCCGCCGCCGCCGCCGCCGCCCCCGCCGCCGCACTACACGTCCACGGCGCAGATGAGCGTGCGCTGCTTGGGCCCCGAGCGCACCGCGCTGCGAGGCCTGGAGCCCTGCGCCCGGCCGCCCGAGCCGCCGCGCCGCTGTTCCTCGTCAGCCTGGCTGCTGGAGGAGCTGCTCAAGCCGAGCCCGGAGCCCGGCCCCCGCCCGGACGGGCCCGACCGAAACTTCCGTCTGAGCGAGCACCAGCAGGCCCTGGCCGCCACCCGGCCCCGCGCCTCCTCCCCTGAGCCCCCCGCGCCGCGGCCCGCCGAGCCCCCCGGCCGCGCCCCCGCCGCCGCGGCCGCGGCTGCCGCCGGCCCCAAGGACGAGAAGCTGGCCCTGTACCTGGCCGAGGTGGAGCGGCAGGACAAGTACCTGCGGCAGCGCAGCAAGTTCCGCTTCCACATCATCCCCGACGGCAACTGCCTGTACCGCGCCGTGAGCAAGGCCGTGTCGGGCGAGCAGAGCCAGCACCGCGAGCTGCGCGAGCAGACCGTGCACTACATCGCCGACCACCTGGACCACTTCGGGCCGCTCATCGAGGGCGACGTGGGCGAGTTCCTGATCGCCGCGGCGCAGGACGGCGCCTGGGCCGGCTACCCCGAGCTGCTGGCCATGGGCCAGATGCTCAACGTGAACATCCACCTGACGACGGGCGGCCGGCTCGAGAGCCCCACCGTGTCCACCATGATCCACTACCTGGGCCCCGAGGACGCGCTGCGGCCCAGCATCTGGCTGAGCTGGCTCAGCAACGGCCACTACGACGCCGTCCTGGACCGCTCGTACCCCAACCCGGAGTACGACAGCTGGTGCCAGCAGACCCAGGTGCAGAGGCGGCGCGACGAGGAGCTGGCGCGCTCCATGGCCATCTCGCTGTCCAAGATGTACATCGAGCAGAACGCGTGCTCGTGAGCGCGGCCGCCCGCTGGAGGTGGGGAGCCTGAGGGGCGGGTCGGAGCAGAGCCTCCTCGGAGCCGAAGGTGGCGGCGCGACCGAGCGCTGGGGCAGAGCCTTGGGTAGTCTTAGCGCTATTTATAAGTTGTTGTATAAAGTTAGCGCCCCTCTCTTTGCAAGCTGATCTTCTCATAGTGTATATTTGTTTATTCCCGGTAATCTATTTTCTATAAAAATGTATTTTTGCACAATATTTTTTAAGATTGGTGTACCTCCATTTATGATGTCTCCTTTTGGCAAATGGCTTTTGGGCAGAGACCCAGAGAAGTACTTTGTATAAAGCTTATTTTGTACAGAGTTTGTGTTCTTTTATGCTGTATGGGATTGGAACTTTACATGTATTCTTTCAAATGAAATTGATGTCATTGGTGTTACCAGATAATTGAACCATTCCATCTTGATGAGAAGAATTTGATTGGAACCCGTTGGATTTTTTAAGAAAAGGGAAAAAAAAAAAAAGCTTTAGAAAGAAAAAAAAATGGGAAGGAAATGAGGTAGAGGAAAAACGATTTGTCTAAAGGGCAGAACAGGTCTGTTCTGACTGATTGAGTTCCCATGTTCATTGCTATGGTGATTCTGTACTTTGGTTACTGTGTAAGTGGCCTCTGATTGTCTGGTGCTCCGTTTTATTTATTTTTCATTTGTTACAATAGGATTTTAACATAGGATAAAACGTGGTAACGGGATAATAGTCTTCTGCATATTTTATAATAAGTGTCTCTGATTCACTTTGGGGATTTTGAAATTAACAATATAAATGCCCCTGATGGCAATTAAATTGTGGCAGGAGAATATTATCTTTGTACTTTGTTCCCTTGAAATACATTCGAGGGTAAAATGGAATTGTTCTGTATTATGTAAAGCTATCTGAAAAGAGCTTGTATGGTTTGCTGGGTCAAACGTTTCCAACTTAAAAAAGCTATCTTGTTTCCAATTTTAACTACTTTTAGTCATATTTATTAAGTAATGCAGTTTGTACTTTTTTATTTTGTAATATTTTGTGATTTTTTTGACTTTTTACTGTATTTGTATAATAGGACTATTCTCAGCTAATGGAATGAATAAATGCATACTTTTAATTTTGTCTCCTAGTAGCAAGTTTAAAAGTGATCTTTTTTTGCCTTTTGGACTGATGTGTGATTTCATTGGTGGAAGGGTTGTTTTTGAAGAAGTGCCCTCCACCAGTTCATTTCACATCTACTCTGCAATTTATGGGGTTGGAGTTAGTTGCTCAAGGGCACTGAGGTTAAGTGACTTGCCCACATCATGGGACACAGCCTCTCTGTATGTTGTTAGAGGAGGGACTTTATTTCAAGCCTGACAGATTCTGAGACTGACTTAGGATCCACTGCTCTGGGCCTACCCCTCTAAAATGACTTCTGTAGGTGGACTCATTTCTCTGTCACAAATCACATTTTTTCTTAGCTGTGGTAATAACACTGAATTCTTTAATAGTAGCCTATATTGGGCAACCATTAAACCTTTAAGGGAAAAAAAAAGTCTGTGAAGAAATAATTTGCAACTATAGAGTAACTTAATTGCTGCCATTATTTACGAAGAAGTATTTTTACCTAACAAATTCTAGATAGTTTGAACCTTAATTCTTTGGCATTCCAGAGCAGTGAAGAGAATTACTTAAGCATTTGAGTTAGTTGATATAATGGTTTGGTTTTCAATGTAGATATTTCGACTTTTAAAAATTTTATTTAAAGGAAATTCTGGTTTTGATTCATTCTGGACTCTTAATAGTCCATCCCTTTTAATCCTAGAAGTTTAGAAATATTTCATTCATGTTTGACCTACACATATGCACAGATAAGCTTTGCTGAAACTACTGCTTATAAATCTTTCTCCTTACATCTTTTAATCTCCAGCCCTTCATCCCTTTTAAAGAAATCAAAGTAGTAGAGTCCACATTCCAAGCAATTGGTATTTTTTCACTTGTTTTTGCAGTAATAGACTGGACTTCCTTCATAAAGTGGGAATTAATATTATTGTCAAGTAAAAACTTTTTGTCATTTTGGTTTTAGTATTAGGTCTTTAGTCTTTTAACTCAAGAAGTAGATCAAGCATAATTTACATGATTTGGGAGAAAAGGAAAAGGGGGATGGGAATAGATCACTTGGATATTGAAAGCTAGATTTGTCTGTTATTCTCTCAGATTATTTCCTATTAAATTCTACATAGGATATGAGAAGTCTTAATCTAATATTAATATCTCTATTTCAATCTCTTGCTAACTTGAATCTTTGGAAATTTTCTTTATCTATTTTCTAATTAATAGTGGAATAGCTGCCATTTATGAAACTTTGTCCCTTAAAGTCTCATTTGAGACTCACAAGTCTGTAAATTAATTACATGTCTTTTGTAGGCGAGGAAACTAAACCTTAGGATCTGTCCGTGTTCTGTGTTAAAACAAGATTTAATACCATTTTAATAGGATTCCTGAGACCCAGGATGTTTTCACTAATACTAGATGACTAGGGTCAGATGACTGATTTGAATTTCAGTCATTTACTAAGTTTTTGTTTCACTCTCCTTAAAATAAAAACCCATTCCCTCCCCCTTCTATCAATTGAATATCTATTAAAAGAGGTACTGGGGTACAAATGCAAAAGGAGAAAGTTCCCCTTAAAGAGTTGATGTTCTAGAGGAATATAAAATGAGCTACTGGGAATGGGATGGGGAGGGAGCAAGGAGACATTTAACTTTTTTTCCTTCTTTACTGCATCATTCCACTTCTGGTAGTTCCAGTTATCTAGTAGCAGCCCTGAGTCTAGAAAGAAGGAAGAATTGAGCTCTATAGGTTTGGGTATCAGCTTGACTACTTACCAGCCTGACCTAGGACAAATCAATTATCTCTCTAACTCTGTTTCCAGTCTGTAAAACAAGGGTGTTGTACTAGATGACCTCTAGCAAATTTTTTCAGTTCTAAATCTGGATTAGATTGATTAGAAATCTGTGCTCATAAAATGTCTTGAGGGATGGGATTTGTGATTTCATTGGTGTGCAGAGGTGTCAAAAGCAGGACAAGCAGACTGCTTCCCAGTTGCTAGAACTGAATTGATGTGTAACTGGGAAAATATTTAATAAAACAAAAATAACAACATAATGTTGATTTGTAATTTTCTAAGTCATTTTGCCTATAGCCTTTTATATTTGATTTTGACACCATTGGTACAGAGATGAGGAAACTCCCTCCACTAAGAAAAATTAACAGCTTCTGCAACTCATTCTTGCTGATGGCCACAACCATCATATGTAAGGTTGAGTACCAATTTTCCTGGCTCAGGAGATAATTTTTTTTAATCCTTTTAATGTTTTTCAAAAAGTATGATTCAGATATTAAAGGGTAATATCACTCTGCTTCTCCCCCCTAATATTTTTGTTTTCAATTTTTGGGAGAGTGACCAAAAAATATACGAATAAGGAAAAGAACTAATTGCTTAGTTGTATCTTCTAGCAGGGAACTAACATTTGATCTTTGATTCATAGTCTCATGTAAAAGAGAAATTGTTGATAGAGGTCAAATATACACGTATTATTTACCAAACCTATTTTTCCTTTCTTAAAGAATATTTCATTTGATTTTTAAAATTTAATGTATTTTTTGTTATATTTTAAGTTTCAAGCTGTTTTCCTCTCTCCCTCCCCTACATTAGAGAAAGCCACCATTCACCATGTGCGTATGTCATGTGTGTGCGGGCACACACACAAAATCATACTGTGTATACTTCATTTATCAGTTGTTGTTTTTTTTTTTTTTTTTTTCTGGACGTGAACAGCATCTTCCTTCATAGTTCCTTTGTATTTAATCTGAATATTTATAATAGAATAGGTTAGTTGTTCACAGTTATTCTTTGAATAATATTGCTACTGCTGTATCCAACATTCTTTTTGTTCTATTTCCTTAAAATTTTGTTTTTCTTAAAGACAGGTTGCACAGTGGCTTAGAGCACTGATTAGACTCAAGAAGACAAGTTCAAATCCAGACTTGGATACTTTTTAGTTGAATGATCTTGGCAAGTCATTTAACCTCAGCCTCAGTTTCCTTGATTGTAGAATGGGGATAATAATAGCTCAAACCTCCCAGGATTGTTGTGAGGATCCAATGAGATGATATTGGTCTGCACAAGGCACATAAAAAATGCTTGTTTCCTGTCTTTGTCAATCCTAATTTTTAAACTTCACAATATGAATTGTTTTTAAAAATAAATGCACAATAACGAGCAATGAGGGGAAAGAATATTGGATAGTATAAGCATACCTCAGTGATACTGTGGATTCTGTTTCAGACCACTGAAATAAATATTTGTCACATGAATTTTGTGGTTTCCCACATATATAAAAGGTCATGTTTACACTATTTTGCTGTCTAGTAAGTGTGCAGTAGTATTGAGTCTTAAAAAAATGTGTATACCTTAATTAAAAAGTACTTTATTGCTAAAACATGTTAACTAGCATCTGAACTTTCAGTGAGTCCTAATATTTTTTGTTGGTGAAGGGGTCTTGCCTTGATGTTGATGGCTGTTGATTGATCAGGGTGGTGGTTGGTGAAGGTTGGGATGGCTGTGGTAGTTTCATAAGTCTGATCATTGATTGACCCTTTCAGTTGAACATTTAGAGGCCATTGTTTGGGTTATTGATTGGCCCAATTTCAATATTGTTGTTTCTGAGGGAATAGAGAGTCCCAAGGAAAGGGAGAGAGATAGGGAATGATTGGTTGGTAGAGCAGTCAGAACATACTCAACATTTATCGATTAAGTTCACTGTCTTATGTGGGCCTAGTTCATGGTATTCCAAAATGATCACAATAGTAATATAAAAAATCACTGGTTACAGATCACCATAATAGATATAACTATAATTAAAAAGTTTAAAATATTGCCAGAATTACCAAAATGTGACACGGAAATACAGTATGAGCATATGCTCTTTTAAAAATGACTCTGATAAGACTCGCTTGACTCAGAATTGTCACAAATCTTTAATTTGTAAAAACCCCCAAAACAACCCCTCCCCCCAAAAAAAAAACAAACCCAGTATCTGCAAAGTAATAAAGTGAAGTGCAGCAGGATGAGATAGGCTTGTACTGTGTGGTGCAAACGGCACTACACTAGAAAATGAAAAGGCTTGGGTTTTAAATCTTGACCAATTTTGAAGTTGGTAGAGAACAATAGACACACCTTTCTGAGCCTGCCCAATAATGATCTTTGTGAGACAAGTGCTTTGTCAAATGTAAGGCTCTTAATTAAACACCTAGAACTAGTTAACCTCTTCATTGTGGGAATATTGCCAGATTGAAGTTTTTTGTTTTTTTTTTATCTAATGATTATTGCATTAAAACAGTTGTTCAAATAATTCTGCTACTACACTTAAATTTGTGTTAATTCAATGAAGAGATTATGATATTGTCAGACCCTGAAAACTCTGAATATATTGATCTGTTCACAGATTATTGAATTGTTTTTAGAAGTATTTGATAATCTAGATAAATGTACTGAGAACAAATGTGGTTCACCTTTTAAAATAACTCCTGCCCCCTTTCCCCCCCCACAATTATATCAAGCCACAATCCCCTATGCTAGTTTCTGATAGCTTCCAGTTTTCTAAAAATAAAAAACATTTGGAATTATCCAAACAAAATTAACTCATATTTTTCAAAGCCTAAGACATATAGGACTTTCAGGTGGAGAATGTTGTGAAATCAAACATTGGAGAGGGTGTTGCAACCTCAAGAATGTTGGAAACTGTTGGCAGAATAATTCTAGAGAATATAAATGGAAGAAAGTTCTTTTGAAAATATCGTAGAGTCTTTTTCAAGTTGGGGATGGATGGGAATTTCATCTTTACCATATAATTTATCTTTACACTATCATCTAAAGGGGATGATCCTGATTAATTGGGGCAAATCATTTTCAGAAGTAAGCCAAATTATTTTCAAAGTAATTCAGTAATCAAAAGTGATTTTGAAAGTACTTTGTTTAGGTCACAGGGACTTGCTGTGACTTGTTAGGAAAACTACACCCATCCCAAGTTCATATATTCTCTTCCCCTTGGTCTTGTAGAGAAGGAATTGTTAGTATTTTGAGGCATGATTTTACACATTTTCCTAGTTGTTTAGTTATCTCTAATAAGCTGAAGTTTCAAGTCAAACTTGTTTATCGACCAATTTCTCGTGTTCTATAAAATAGATTATTAAAAAGCTTGCATTAGTGGACAGAGAGGTGAACAGGCAATAAAAAGAATGAGATTTGCCTGGGTGTGGTGGCAAAAGCTTGTAATCCCTGCTGGGGGTGGAGAGGAGGCCAAAACTGGTGCATCAGTTGAATTTGGAAGTTCAGAGCTGCTATGGACCTAAAGTCCAAAAGGGAAAATGCACCTATATCTGACACCCGTATGAAGAGCCCTGCTATGGGCAAGGATCATAGTGCTAAGAAGGGGCAAAATGTCCCAGATCAGAAATAGAGCAGATCAAAGCTTCCAGGATGGTTTGTTTTTGTTTCACTATTACTATCACCAATAGAATTAAACTGTGAGTGGCCTTGTAGAGAAAGGTAGATCCAGTCTTTTCACCCCAACCTAACCCTCCTCAAAGTAGGAAAAAAGTGAGATCCGACATATGGTAAAATCAGGTGGTACTTTGGTAGCTCCTAAAATAAGAAAAGAGGAGGATCTCTGAGTAGATTCTCAACAGTTTATGAGGAAACCTGAGTAAAACCCATAGAATTAGAAGGCATGGAGGATTGTGATACAGGTGATATTTATGCCAGTGAAATCATGGATCTTTTAAAGTATGTATTCCCTGGGCTTACTGTGTTCAATATCAACTTCTTTAAACCTGGCCAGTTATACTATAAACATAGGCCATGGACTGTGATGGGACTGGGAAAATGTGCAAAAACAAATCAGTGCTAAGCTACTACTACTAATGGAACAACTAATACAGTGGCATTTCCACATGTAAAAGGCACAATATTATTGAACGATCATGAGAATATATGGCTTCTCTTTAGTCATCATCAACATCAGACACCACATTTATTGAATGCAGGTATTATTTTACACTTGTCTTTTTGTATCTCTAGTGCTTGGGCCAGAGTTTGACATATATAAAATGCTTAATAAATTGTTATTTATTGATCTGGCAATTTTGGGGAAGAATATGAGCTCTCTTAAAGTTCCAGACTGCAGAGAGTTTTTAGACATTTTGAATGGGGGAAATCTTTCTGATTGCATGACCTGTTTCTCCATTTGTAACCTAGCAGTTTTTTTATTTTCAGGGATGTTATTATTAACATTTTAATACTCTGCTATATGTAATATATTGCTGCCTTCAGGGTTAATTAAGGTTCATGGGACTTTTTATCTTTGGACTTCGTTCGGGTGTCTTCTTCCTCTAGTTTCCTTTTTTTGCTCATGAGGACAGATGTCACTTTTTTTGTAGCTCTCCATGCATTCATTCTTAGTGGACCTTCCCCATTCTTAAAGCATTTTCTCCATTCTACATAAATCACTGCTTCTAATCTGCTAATAATTAGAAAACCAAGTTTATTATAAATGGTGTCTACAGAAAGAATCAACTCAAAGTGAATGTCTAAGAGACTTCCCAATGAATAAAACATTTGTAGCTTACCTGTGTTCTGTGTTATTTGCCATTTTGTTTTTGTTGTTCAGAGGCCTTTGGAACTTGCATGTGCTTTACTGTTTCAGGTAGTTGAAACTGTTAAATAAGATGTTAAAAGTTCTAAAGATATATAGATGGCAGGTCTATTAATATACAAATCGATAACTACTTCCTATAATTCTTCAAGTTCATAGTATGGTAGAAACAGGATGACGTTGAGATTAAAGAATCTGGATTCTTATCCTGCTTGTCACTTATTATCTATGTGATCTTGGGCAAGTCATAACCTCTCTGGGACTGTTTCCTCAGCTATAAAATGAAGGGGATGGACTCCAAGATTGCTTCCAGCTCTTCCTTCATTATTCTCAGATTGTTCTCCTTCACTGTTCTGGTTCTTTCTGCCATTGACCACTTGCTACCCTTCTGCTACTCTCTTCTAGGAGTATACTCTTTCAGAATTGTGCCAGTTTGCTTTTTGTTTCCCATCTGCCATCCTCTGGTCTATCCGTTTTTGTACCTGAATATTCCATGTTTCCTTTCTACTATTAAATTAATTAGCATGCCTGTTATTAATCCATTCTCATTTCTTGCAAGAAGCCTTGTCAAATTTAAGAGAAAATGCTTTGATCGGACATATAATATCAATCCTTATGTGACCGATTTCTTCTCCTTTTTAGTGCGTTTTTTTTTTAATGTGGAAATCAGTATTTTCCTACTTTTTAACATCTCTTCCCCTCTTACACCTTAAAAACCTGTGGGCTTTATTCTGATGATGCCTTAGATGGTGTCATAGGACTGCAAAAAGGCACTGATGGATCAGTTTAATTTTATATAAAATTTGAACATTTGAGAAAGTCTGTAATATTCAAAGATCTTAAATCAGTTGAAACAACTACAGTCTGCTTTTTTTGCCATTTCAGATTTAAGCACCTGCTGATGCCAAGTGTGTTTATAAAGTGTAACCATGATGACATTGTTGGGGAGTAACAACAAATTCAAAACCACCCTCCTGTTTCAGTTCTCAGTTTGAGTAATTTTAGAGATTGACAGGCTAGTTGTGTTTCTTCTCTTATCAGGGGGACAGAAAAGGCGGTGCCCTAAACAAACAATTGTGAAGGGAATTTATACCAATGTGTCATATAACACCAGGACTGCCAGTTTGTAAAATAAACTCAAATGAGGCTTTCAGTTCTAATGACAAACAGGAAACATTCATGCTATTTGTTTCAGCTAGCTCTTACAGTGAAATATGAGCTATGCTGATGATGTAACAGGAATAAAAAAAGAAGGAAATGCCATTAGTTAAATGGAAGAATACAGGCAGGCAGTTTGGAGTTAGCTGTCAATTCAGTTTTTGCTACCATAGAGGAAAAAAGCCTTACAGAGAGGAATAGCAGTTAGCTCTTTAAAGGTCTGTGACTCAAGAGCTGATCACTGTGGATTCCTTATAGAAAATACTCCAGTAAATAAATGAGTTTACTGTAGGAGGAAGAAGGCAAAGAATTCTGGTGGATGTGGGACATTTCTTTGCAGAGAACTTCTCTGCAAGGTCTTGATTATTAAAGAATTGGTTTGATTATGACTAGCAAAAGGGATGATCAGTACCACTGAATACACTGGCAATTTAAAAACAAAAAGACTGCTTGTGTAGATCACAAATGATCTGTAATGTCTGTACAAACTGCTTTAGCAGTGAAAACTTGTGAAAAAAGAAAACGAGAATATATATGGATTCTATTACTTTAATATTTGAAGTATTTTATAAGATCTCCAATGATAAAAAGGGTGGCACACAGATCATGGAATCACATACAATAAATATACTACCCTACACTTGCAAAGAAACATTTATTTAGAAGTCTTACTGATCCTCTGAGGAGCTTTTGTGTCCTTTTAATCCACACCCATTTGAAAAGGTCAGTACAATCCACTACCTTTATAAAAGAATGTGATTCTTCAAACTAGCCTCTAATGAAAATGCCATCTTGTTCCAACTTAATAACAAATAAACTAAACATGAATATTTCTCAAATTTATAAGTCTTTCCTCTTTCAGATATTAACTACTGTATTCCTCCCATCTTTTCTTGTTTATTCCTTTGCATTTTTGCCCTCCATTCCATGTTTTTTCTTTTTCTTTTTCTTTCTTTTTTTTTGTTGTTGTTTTTCCTCTTGGTAGATTTTGTTCCAGGTATTATTGCTGTGCTTGAAACAATCTGATCTTTATTGTTTATCTAGTTAGAGAGTTTATGTAAGGAAAGACTGAAAAGGACAAGAAAAATAGGAAAAGGAAATAAAGCAGTACATATTGTACTACAGGATCTGCTTCTACTTCATTTAAAAATTATATTTTCATCTGCATGCTTTGGCTCAAGCTTATATTTTAAGGGATTAAGACCTATGGTTTTGTATAACACAGAATATGATCGGTGTTTGGCTAGCACCAAAAACAAAAACCCAAACACCAAAACAAAAAAATTAATTCAGAATGTATATCTCCTTATTAGAGTGAACTGATCAGGAAGAAATACTTTGTTCCTTCCTTTTATGATTCTACAATTCTTTGTAAATGAATATTAGTTTATCTTTCACTCTGATTTTTCTTCCTTAATAGATTACATTTTAAAAGAGAATTATGTAGCTTGATCTTCCTACTCCAGAAAATTTTGCAACAGAAAGGTTAGCATGGTCTTTGTTTTATTGGATGCATAGTAATTTGTGAGCAGTTACACATTTTGTTTTTACACAGTAGATGCTTCCCAAACAACACCAGGAGAAAACTCTTTGCTAAGTACATAGCCTAATAATGGTTAAGGATCACTGTAACTGATACTTCATTTCACTTTCCTGTTTTGTGGTTTGAGCAGTTACAACTCTTGTAAGATTACAAAACATTGGAACCAAGACTTAGTAGATTATTTTACATTTATAAATTTGTTTTAAAAACTAATAGGGGACAATTAGATGGTGCAGTGGATAGAGTTCCAGCTCTGAAGTCAGGAGGATCTGAGTTCAAATCCACTACATCTAGTTGTGTGATCCTGGGTAATCCTCACTTGCCTCACACACAAAAATCCACAAAACAAATTAATAGTGAGGAATACAAAAATACAAGATAAATGTAAGATGAGGACTCTTGGCTACAAGGAATTGGGCAAGATAAGTGTTAGATAAGTCTAGAATTAGCACAAGAAACAATTAGAATGTCGGAGCCTAATGCATTATACTTAAATTATATTAAATATGTTACAGTGTGAGAAATCAGGTTTGAAGTTTAAAGGATACCGTCAAAATGGATAAATTTCTGATCTTTTAGATTGGTTGCTAGGTCTTTAACTCATTTACTGTAGACTATTTAAATTGAGCATCGGTGTTTCATCTCTAAAAATGAAGGAATAAAAATATAATTGGAGTGTAGCTAGATTAGCATGTATTATTCAGAAAAGTTGGTGTAGATAACCTAGTTTTCTCATAAGAAAGAGCAAATAGTAATCTTGAAAATATTGAGGGAAAACTAAACATTTGCATGAACCATGTAATTGAAGAAAATGCACTTTGAACTTTATTCACAATTATACTCATCTTTAAAATGTGTTTGTTTTCTGTGATCAATTATTGTCATCCTGTTGACTACAAGCACAATGCTTCTTAGATCTTCTGACTTTTGCTTTAAGCATAGGCATTTGTAACCTTTTTGATGTAATGAGCCTCTTCTCCGAATAATATTTTTAAATGCATGAAATAAAATAGAGAAGATTATAAAGGAAAACAATTATATTGAATTGTAGTTATAAAAATTTTTAAATTTATGGATCACACCCAGGATTTTTTTTTTTTAGTTCATGTGCTCCACATATATTGCAAACCCCTGCTTTTATCTCCAAAGTGATTGGCAGAGCAATAATTAGGAATTTTTGCGATGGAAACAAGCTACATGAATTATTGCCTCAGGTTTGGGATGGAACATCCATGTGGAAGGGTAACAGTGAGATCAATGCTGGTGATACTGCAATATGGGAGAGGAGAGCTCATTATCCAATCATTTCTATTTTAATAAATTATTTCTTGCTACCTAGGTACTAAGCTCTCTTGTTTCTAATTTTACACTTTTAGCACAGTAAGTCCACCAGAAACCTCTAGATTAGACAGCCTAAGTCAAAGCTCCTGCCACTCCACCTTAGTTGTGGTTCTGTACAAATATCAATTACTGATCCTTGAATTGGTTTGTAATTTTACACTTTTAGCATAGCAAGTCTACCAGAAACCTCTGAGTTAGGCAGCCCAAGGCAAAGCCCCAATTGCCCCATCTTAGTTATGGTTCTGTGTCAATATTAATTACTGATCCTTGGATTAAGATGACTTTTAGTTCATTATGATTATTGCCAGTGCTTTACTGGGTTTTTATACAACTGTTTTTTATATTGGGCACATCATACCTATCAAGACGATGAATACTTCAGTGCATCAAAACAAACTGACAAAGTTTGAAAAATACCAACCATTATGGGAATTCTAACTCTTACTGATCATTCTTGGCATTATGGGCCTCACATTCATGCTGTTAGTGAAGAGCTTTTGATTGCTGACATTTGATTAATAATCAAACCTGATTTTAGAGTGGGTACTTCAAAGTGGATTGCTTATCTTTGATACATTTACTTGGGAACTGTCCTGGGACCTTTTTATTATTTTTTAAATCATGTGCAATTTTCTGGGTTAATGGCATGAAAACTGGCTCAGAAACATTCAGATGCTATCTTTAATCCAATAGCATTTGTTGAGTGGTGAGTGTTGCATTTATTGCTTGAAATTCCATTTGACCTTATGACAACTCTGAACAGGCGCCATATCCCTATATGGCAGATGAGGACCTTGAAGCTCTAAGAATCAGTTTCTCAAAGTTGCAGTGCAGGTGAAAAAGCACTGAGCTTCTAGAGGCAGAACAGTGGCAAGCCCACCACTTACTAGGAGGCGATCAGGTGGCACAGTGGACTGAATGCTGGACCTTGAGTCAGGAAAACCAGAGTTCAAATCCAGGCTGAGAATCTTAGCTGTGTGATTCTGGGCAAGTCACAACCCTTTCTACCTTAAAAGTTCTCAACTGTAAAATAGGAATAAACATCTACTTCTCAGTGTTGTTGTATCAACTGAAATAATATTTGTAAAGTGCCAACACATAGTAGGTGTGTAATAAATATTTGTTTCCTTCCTTGTTTTTTTGCAATTTACTTAAACTCTCTAAGCTTCAATTTCCTCATCTGCAAAATGAACGTCTTCTATAGGATGATTTCTAGGGGTTCCAAGATTGTTGTGGTTCTTTGATTCTCAAGTAGATAGTAGCTAAGTTGAAATTAGTGTCCTGGTCTCCTGATTTCTGACCTGATGCTACACCTTCTCTGTAATGGTACTGTGTTATATACAGATAGTTTATATATCTGAGGAGATATTTGTACATTAATATTCATTATACAAGTCCACCTTTGTTTAATTATATTATCACATTGATGATAGAACATTCGTATTTTGTATTTCTTCAGGAGGAGTTTATAGCAAATTTACAGCAAAGTCTTTAGATTTGAAGATGTTATAGACCAGAACCACAATCAGGATAGGGCAACTGAAACTTTGTCCAAGATCACCAAAATGTATTGGTCCTTGTAGCATCAACAACTGGGAATAAAAGACTTAGTGGTTGGTTGGGTTGGGTTTTTTTTGGGGGGGAGAAGGAGGGAGAGTAGATCTTCTTGCCCTTCTTCACCCATGACACCCTATATCTTGGCTCAAGCATTTTCACTCACTGTCTCCCATGCAACTCTTGAACTAGAATTATCTCCCACTTCATCTTCAGTTCTTATCATCCTTGTCTTTCTTCAAGACTTAACTAAAATCCCATCTTCTATAAGAATCCTTACCCTGTCCTCCCTATCCTTACTGCTACTCTGAGAATATCCTTCAATTTATCCAGTATCTTTTCTGTACATACATTTTTGCATGGTATCTACCACATTAATCTATGGGCTAGGAATCTTTTTTTTTTTTTTTCCTGTGCTTTTGTTTTTTCCTTTCTTTCCTAATCCCAGCTCTTAACACATTACCTAGAATATAATAAGTATTTAATACATGCTAGTTTACTGATTGAATGGTCTGGAATTGTGATTCCCTTGGTCCTTATTTGGCACTGACCA
Organism: Sminthopsis crassicaudata; assembly: GCF_048593235.1. Lineage (NCBI taxonomy): Eukaryota > Metazoa > Chordata > Mammalia > Dasyuromorphia > Dasyuridae > Sminthopsis > Sminthopsis crassicaudata. The sequence goes on from NC_133621.1 coordinate 59,997,428, forward strand.
TTTCTATGTCACAGATTCCTAGCATTTTCCCATAGATAAGTCCTAGTGATATATATAGTCTTCACCTAGAAGAACCTTAAATAGCATTTTTAAATAGCATCAAGATTAGCTTCACAAAATGAGCCCTCAAATACAAATTCAATTGGAGGTCAATGAACCCTAGAACACCACAATGTGGCATCTAGGGTATCTAGCTTTAGAGTGGCTCATTTGAAATGAGGCTGGGTGGATGGGTGGCTGGAGGAGGCAAATTATCTGGTAGCTTCCTGTTTTAACTAATAATTATTACTAACTAGGTGCTGGATAGGCAGTCATTTGGTGTTAAGAAGACCTAGATTTAAAAACTTCTGACACATTCTGGGTGTGTGATTCAACTGACCTCTGGGTCTTAATTTATGTAACAAATTTCTATGTGATCCCTGGTATATAAGTATATAAATAAGTCTAGAAATCAAACATTTACTGATAATAAATCATAATTTTGTGACCCCCTCCATTCAGTTAAAAGGTCACACATGGGGTTACAACCCCAAGAAGCTGGGATAAAGAGAACGTTTACCAGTATGTTTTTATTTTATTTTATTTTTCTTTTTTTGCTGAGGCAATTGGGATTAAGTGGTGTGTTACATATTTTTTGCAAATAATATACAACCAGATCTATTTCTAAAGTTCATTACAGATGAGTTAAACTTTCTTTTTTACATATATGTGTTATATGTATGTGAATATTCTCTTAAAATGCATTGTATGACTTGACTCATACAAGAGTACATACATATATGTATGTATTATATAGATTTTTAAATATAAAATTACATATAATATAAAACACAAATGTGTCTATATAATATATGTCTGCAGTTTTTTTTTCAAATGAATCAAGTCAATGCACTGAAAGAACATGCATTTAAGAGGCATTTATTAAGTGCATACTATGTAAAATATCCTCAATTAGGTGATGAGACTACAAGGACAAAATGAAATAGCACTTTCTCTTAAGGAGTTTACATTCTACTGGGATGATACAGCTTGTATAGGGACAAGTAAATTAAAAATCCATACAAGAAATTTAAGAGTGATGAGGTGGGGAAAACATTAATAACGAGAGGGGTCAGGAAAGTAACACCGGGCCAGAGCTTTGAATGGAGGTGGAGTTTCCAAGGACAGTATTCTAGGCATGTGGGACCATTGGGCTAATGTGTCCAGAATGTAGAATATGTCAAGGGGAGAGACATTTCATTAATCAGAATAGATAATTTGGAGCCATATTGTAAAGTACTTGACATACCAAATGGAGGAGATAAGATTCTGCCCTGTTTATTGTTTGTTGATTTTTCGTTTTAACATTAAATTACTAGGGCAAAATGTCTCTTATGGATGTTGTAAAACTATGTAAAATGCTATGAAAGATACAACCATGAAAATAAATGTGTCTAATTACTCAATGTACATCAATAGTGAGCAAAGTATATATCAGGTATATTTATTGCCAAGATCTAAGGTGTTTGCCAAGGGCATAGAGGATGCCCTGTACTACAAAATACAGAGAAATTTCCCATAAATGACAAGGTTCTCCAAATGTTTGTCTTTAAAGATGATATGTGAATTGCATGGAGTCCCAGAACGCTGCAAAATCTCAGTTGATGAAATGCTTAGTTATTGAAAGAGATCAGTGTAACTATCCACACTGGAAAAATAAAAGTACACGAAAACTGCATATTGCCTATATAACAACATGCAGCTGGTTGAGTAGCCCATTGAGTTAGTCTACATTTATGTATGTATATGTATGGTAGTCACATCAAATGGTTTCAACATTGAAATAAGGAACTGGGCTGAATCATATTTGGGAAATTTCATAGTGCTTTTGATGTTAACTAATCCAGTTGTTTCTGTAAAAACCCAGCTTTTTAACACCCAAGAGTCTCCCTGTGAGGGCATATGATGGTGAATCATGTAACATTATGATCTCTGAAGAATTGAAATTGTGGGTAACCAAAAGACCAATGAATAGGGCACATGACAATTATAAGTTGGTTGCTTCTCATAACCATTGATGAATTGGACATGAGACATGACCTAAAAGGATATTTATTCCTGAGGAGAGAGGTGGATCCTACTCCAATATGTTCACAGGTTTGGACCTTCCTCCCCCCAGAAAAAGTTCTGTGTAGGTTTATTAACCTTTCCGTATAGGTTACTGACCTTAAATGCTTTTCCCAGTCATTGTGGAAATTTAGCTTGTTTCGTGGTAGATAGACTTAGTCGGAGAACAACTTTAGCCCTTCAACATTGTGGCATGATGCCATAGTCTCAAAAGTGGGGGTTTGTAGCCCCAGATTGATAATCTTAGGAAGTATACAACCAGCAGACAATGGGTCACATCCCTCTTTCCCCATAATAGCCAAATGTGGGGCTTTTCTCCAACATATTACCACCCTTTCCCCCCCACTATTTGGCTTGCTCCTGCTACTGTGCAAACACCCAGCTTTTCTCTTCTTGAGCCAGGTATTAGCTCCTTGAGAGTAGTTATAACCTAACTGCAGCTTGGGCAACCCTAACATCCTCCACATTTGCCTCCTCACTAAATTCACATTTACCTCCAAGAATACCTTATGGTTGGGACAATCACCTAAATGACTGACACTGGATTTCTGGCTCTGAGAGAGTCAGAGCTCTACCTCTACCCCACCTCCTTCATTTATGGTCCCATAGAGTGAATAAAAAAGGGCTAGCAGTCATGGATAGATTAAGGATCTCCCAAGGACCTTATCTTTCTTCCTCTTCCCACCCCACTTCCCTTCTGAATTTTCCTTTTTCTCTAGAAGTTGCCTACATCCTTCCAGCCATTCATGCTCACAACTTTATCCATTCATTTGCCAAATCTTGTTTCTGCTTGTGCAGCATCTTTCACATCTGTCTTTGTATCTCTACTCACAAGACTACTACTCTAGTTCAGACCATCATCACTTCTCACTTGGACCACTGGAATAGCCACCTAATTAGTCTTCCTCTCTTAAGTCTTTCACCTAAATAATCTATACTCAGCACAGTTGGCAAAGCATATGTTAGTCTCCTACTCAATAAACCCAATGACTTTAATATTATATATAAACTCTTTTGTTTGGTAACTAAAACTTCTCACAAACTTCAATTTACTCTTTTCAGTCATATTATACATTACTTCTTGTATTCCTTTTTTTTTAAGCTAAACTTGATATTTTATTCTTTACAAAGGAGAATTTATCTCTAATCTCCCATCCATTCCCTCCCCTGCTCTTGTTCCTACTATGTGCAAATTGCTTTATATTTAATTTTTATATTCATTTACATGTTATTTACCTCAGTAGAATGTAAGTTCTTCAAGAGCAAGGACTAATTTACTTTGATCTTTGCATCCTCAGCACCTTAGCACAGTTCTTGACACATCATAAGCACTTAATAAGTTTTTCTTGTTTTATTTTTGCAGGGAATTTCCATGGCAGTAAGTTCACAGATCCATTTGAGTGTTTGTGAGATTCACCTGCTTGATAATACAGGTAGCAACATCTTCAAACTCAACTGAATCCTTGAATTTATGAAGAAAAAAAACATGTGAAAAAGTGACACATATTTGGGAAAAATATATGAGATGTGAATATTCTACAAAAATATGTTTTAGACTCTATAAATATAAAATGTTATAAGATTTGTATGATTTATCATATTCAGACAGAGATTTAAATGTCCATGTTCTTTGATTCAGATGTCCAATTGCTAGTGATATACCTCAAGGAAGTAAAAGGCAGACTCATAAATCAAGCTCAAGAGTGCGTATGTGCATTATATGTCTGTATGTATACAAAAGGCTGAATGGAAAGGAAAAAAAGCAATGAATTCTCTTTGGGATCAAGTTGGATCATTATGATTATATGATATTCAGTTTTTATTTTGTTGTAATCCTTTAAATTCATATCGTGGAGGTATATGGCTAGCAGTGGGGCTTCTGCATTGAAGGACATGGACATTTTAGTCACTATCTTAGCCTAAATCCAAATTGCTTTCCAGAATGCTTGAACCAATCAGTTCTTACCTCTGCCAAGAGAGAGTATGAATTCCTCTTATCAGTGATGGAAAAAAGTCAAAGGCAATCAGAACTCATTATTGTCCTAAAAATAATTTATTTTGAGACTGATTTTAAGGCACACATCTGTCCCAGTGATTAAGGAATCCTCAGGGCTGTTGGTCTATTGGGATTTGAGCTAATTCTAGTTGAGGAGGCCAGGTTCTGACACTAACTTGTTGTGTCATTAAGGTCATTCATTTACTCACCTCCATAAAATGGAGGAAGGTAACATTAGTTACCTTCCAGGGTTATGATTATTTAATGCATTATATAACTCTGACTTATCATTTAATTATAGTGGCTCCCAACCCATAGTATAGACCCAATTTCACCAGATTCCCTGATAGCAATAACTGACACTGGGATGGATTTCACAAGGCAATGTTATTGAATCTCTCTCAAGACCATTTTGGAACTACGGGTTTGGGGAGTTGGGTAGGGAGAGTGAGGAAGCTTCTTTTATCTTTTGTATAGTGTCTAGCTGGGTGCTGATTAGAGAAGGCTACGGAGACTGTAACCTATGCCAATCCTTATACTTTACCTATCATTGTGGTTTCCTCCAGATTCAGTGCATTATGGTTGTCTTATTTCTCAAATACACACATGGTTAGACACAGTAGGGGAAGTGGAGGGTCAGGGGAAGGTGCTGTCTCTGCTAACAGATGGATCCTCCTGGGTGAGCTATGAAAGCTTTCATCCCCCCACCCAGAGCTGGAGATTTCCCTGGAGGCTCTGACTGATGGTAGGTAATGTGTTCTGTTCATAGCATTAGTTGACAATGATTTGAAAACTTGCAGACTTACTTTATTTGATCCTTGCTATAATGGTGAGCCTAATGAGGAAGAGTAGGTAGAGAGCTGAACTGGAAGTGAGGAAGTCCTTCCTCTAACACATGATGTGACTTTGGGCTCTTCCCCTCCCAGATTAATTCTTCTGTGAAGACAAACTAGTCCTTCTTTTAATCCTGGCCTAGCTTTTAATCATGAAATGGTGGTTATCTCAAACTGAGACCTGGAAAAGACCTGAGCTTCAAAGGGCCAAGGACTCCCATTGGATCTGGAGCCATTGCCAGGTATCCTGACATGTCTTGCTACTGGACTCTATTATTGGGGGAGAAACTAAGGCTAGTGGCCTTGCACAGTCCTGCCTCACCTAAATAAAATTCATTTGCAAGTCAAGTTATCATTGAGAATGAAGTTTGAAAAATAACTATATTCAGAAAAGGGAATGTTAGGCAATTAAAAATCATAGATTGATTAGAACAGAATCTAGTAAGATCATTACTAGAATGATCAGTTGAGTAGCTAATAGTCAAGTCTTGTGGGTTTGACATAAGTGGATTTTGCAAAGCTACTAAGTAGCCAATTCACATTTCACCTCAACTGAGCCCATTCTGATTGAATCCCAAGAGCAATCTTCCTTCCAGAGTCTTCCTTCTGTGATATCCATATGTTCCTCATCATAAACCCAATCCTGCTACCATTGCTGTAATTTGGTACATAATGCTCTTGCTTTCTCCTTCACCTGATGGTGTTTACAAGACAGAGCAATGTGGTTAGGATCATATAGAAGGCCCAGTCTTGTCATTATGCTGGTATAGGAAAATACTTCATTCCTCCATATCCCCCTAATTTCCAATGAAGTCAGATGATTTCTCCTTAGGAAGTGGCTCCAAGAGACCCACCATCCAGAAGCTGTAATTTTTTCCTCTATCATATTTAGCCTCTTGTCTCCTCAGTTTTGCCAGCTCAGTAATCAATGATAGGGACAGAGGTGTTGTTGTTGTTGTTGTTATTTCAGTTCATGATAAGTCATATAGGGAAGCAAGCAGAGGATGTCTGCTTTCTCCAAGGTCCCCAAGGAAGCCAAGAACATCAGCGTGAGCTTCATATACTAGTTGTACTGTACAAGTGCAGCAAAAGTTGGAGGGGATAAAGAAACAATTAGATTGGTAATGGATAAGAATAACAGTGGCTGAAGGCTATCAGTTATTTATTAGTATAGAACTTAACTTTATTTTGTCATTACTATTTTCTTGTTATTTGAATGAGTCCTTGGAAGCCGAAGAAGGAATCATTTATTATAGTGTTTAATGCTGAGAGATTTAAAAAAAATATTATTGCTGGTTAAAAATAAAGGATTCCATTAAGGATCTTGGTTCAAGTAAAAGTAGTTTTGACTAAGGTATCTATCTGTGTGACAATGGAATGGTTAATGACTTTATTAATCACCTTGATTTGTTCATGCTCTCTTTATGCAGAAGAGGCCAGACTGACCTGGGAATCAGATAAAACTGAATGTTCCTTAAGCTGAGCGTATCGTATCGGAAGTTCCCTGCAGTATTGGCATACTGAACCCAGAACTTCCCCTGCTATGCCAGATAACCACCTCAAACTGATTCATATCAACTCCCCGTTCTGAAAACCATCCCAGCCCAGAGATGACCTGATAAGACTACCATGTGATTGCAACTGCCCTCTGCCCACCCTGAGCCCAGTTCTAACTGTGCTCCCATGTATATGTGTCCACTAACTTCGGAGGAATAAAGTCACAGATAGAACCTAACTGGTTTGTCTTTCTTAGACCAAACTTTGGGGGAAAAGGTTGACTTCTGTTAACATGGCAAGTACTTCATCTTGGGTTTAAAAATATTTTCAGTTTAAATCACTTTATTTCTGTTAGGTTTTTTTCCTAAAATTTATCAATACTTATAGTTTAAGGACAACAATGGATTAATATTAGGGAAGCAGAAACTGGAATATTATAAGTAATTAACAAGTGAATAGTCTCCTTCCAGTGTAATGGTGGACCTTTTCATTCCTGTGGCAAAAGGACTATTTGAGGGAGAAGTCTAAGTTTTTTATATGGTCCTTTATTCATGGATAAGTTCTTTAAAAATTATCATTTGGTTTTATATTGGATTATTTGGTTCAGTTAATAAGATCATAAATTTAGAAGGGACCCCAGATAGTATTTAGTTTAGATTCCTACAGATTAGGAAACTGAAAATAAAGGATGCTAAATGAATTGTCCCAGACCACATGGATAGTATCAGAAGCAAATCTTGAACTGACAACATTGGCATATATCTGATCCCACTAGATAATTGTATTTTCGTTTCCATAATTCATCTCCTGACTTACTATGGTATATCTTGGAATAAAAATGAATGTACTTTCTCTACTTGATTCATATTTTAATATCTTAATGCTTTAGTCACTCTATGGTGGTGATTACTTTTTTAAAATTTTTATTAGAGTATAACACAGTTTTGTTTTGATAAGTTAAAACAAGTTTCAAAAATGAGTTATTTCCAAAGACATCTATGAACTAACTCTGACAACTAAAATTTCCTTTTCATTTGTTCTCTAACCTGGCAACTTATACTAATTGCCAGACAGAGTTGTCTTAATTTCTCTTGGCATCTCAAAATCTTGTGACTCTCAGTTCAATAAAAACTATTAATTCAAATTTGTCTTATTAGGATGCTTTCAATTTTTGTTTTTTGCAATACATGAGTAGTTGCATGATTCATATTTTATTTTTAAATTATTATTATAGCTTTTTATTTACAAGATATATGCATGGGTAATTTTATAGCACTGATAAGTCAAGCTTTTTGTTCCAATTTTTCCTTCCCCCACCCCCTCAGTTGACCAATACATATTACATGTGTTAAAGTATAAATTAAATAAAATATATGTATACATGCCCAAACAGTTATTTTGCTGTACAAAAAGAATTGGACTTTGGAATAGTGTATAATTCACCTGTGAAGGAAATAAAAAATGCAGGTGGACAAAGATAGGGGTATTGGGAATTCTATGTAGTGGTTCATAGTCATCTCCCAGTGTTCTTTTGCTGGGTGTAGCTGGTTCAGTTCATTACGGCTCTATTGGAACTGATTTGGTTCAGCTCATTTTTGGAAAGGGCCACATCCATCAGAATTGATCATCATATTGTATTGTTGTTGAAGTATATAATGATCTCCTGGTCCTGCTTATTTCACTCAGCATCAGTTCATGTAATTCTCCCCCAAAATTCTCCTTTCCGAAATCATCCTGCTGGTCATTTCTTACAGAACAGTAATATTCCATAATATTCATATACCACAATTTATTCAGCCATTCTCCAATTGATGAATATCCACTCAGTTTCCAGTTTCTGGTCACTACAAAGAGGGCTGCCACACACATTCTTGCACATACAGGTCCCTTTCCCTTCTTTAAGATCTCTTTGGTATATAAGTCCAATAGTAACACTGCTGGATCAAAGGATATGCACAGTTTGATAACTTTTTGAGCATAGTTCTAAATCATTCTCCAGAATGGCTGGATGTATTCACAATTCCACCAATAATGTATCAGTGTCCCTGTTTTACCACATCCCCTCCAACATTCTGCATTATCTTTCCCTGTCATTCTAGCCAATCTGAGAGGTGTGTAGTGGTATTTCAGAGTTGTCTTAATTTGCATTTCTCTGATTAATAATGACTTGGAGCATCTTTTCATATGACTAGAAATAGTTTCAATTTCTTCATCTGAGAATTGTCCATCTCCTTTGACCATTAGAGTCAATTCCCTATATATTTTGAATAGAGGCCTTTATCGGAACCTTTGACTGTAAAAATGTTTTCCCAGTTTATTGCTTCCCTTCTAATCTTATCTGTATTAGTTTTGTTTGTATAAAACCTTTTCAGTTTGATATGATTCATATTTTCTAAAAGAAAACGTTGAAAATTCATTTGATTGTATTTTAAAATTAACTTTGAAGAAAAAGAAATTAACCCTTTCTAATTTTGTTTAAGTACTTGTAAATGTCAAGCATTTAGATTCATTCCAGCCTAAGGTGAAGAATTTTAACAACTAAGACTCAATACATCCTTCATTTGCCTTTGAGAAAACACTTAATTGACTAATAACTAATCCTTGTAAGACATCTGGTGTTTATGGGCTAGATTTTTTTTTTTTTTCCAGGACTAGGCCTTGAACCTAAATTACTCTGTTTCTCACTGATTAGCCAACAATAGGGGCCAACTCAAATCTATATTGATTGTTTGGGCCCAGTATCTCAGAGTGAAAGTAAATAACAATTGTTTCTTTTTGGGCCAGAAATACCGAGTGTCTTCCCATACCAGACTGACATATTAATATAGGTATGTACATATATATATATATATATATATATATATATATATATATATATATATATATATATATATATATATATATATATATATATATATATATATATATAGTGGCTTTGCACAGTTCTCCTTCATTTAAATCTAATTTATTTGCAAGTAATGGTATCACCTTCCTGATATCATGGTCCTCTTAGAGAATGAAAGACAACCGATAATAATAAATAAAAGCTAAATTAGATGGCGAAACACAATAAAATAGCATTTGTATGCTCTTAGAAGCAAAATAAAGAAATTAATCATAAGTAATATATTTTATTAAATTCAGTGATTTTCTTCTCTAATTCTCATCATGAGGTCCCAGAATAGGCTAAAAGGATTATCCTAAAGCACTTTGCTTTATGGATTGGGACCCCATATGGGGTTCATGTAAATCATGAAATTATGATTTATTATCAGTAAATGTTTGATACATATTTTTTATATTTATATACTTGGGATTGAGTAAACATTTCTTGGGTGAAAAGAGGTTGCAAGTGGAAAAAGTGTAAGAAGCCCTGGTCTAGATTAATCTTTTAAGAAGGAAATGACAATTCATACGTACTTTCTGAATTTGTTTATAGATAATTTTCCTTTAAACATGTTATTTTTCTTAATTTAACTGATACTTTAATCTTTCATGACTATGTTTTTTTGTTTGTTTTTGTTTTTTGTTTTTTTGCTTTTATTAACCATTTCTTTACAAACTGATTTAAAAATTTTAGAAAATTCTTATCCAGAATCAATGTCTCTTATTCTAATGATGCGATTCTCACTTTTTCACGAATGGTTTTTTAGCTTATGATCTTTGTTTCAAAATTTTTTTCATAACCAATAATTTTTGTTTTCTGACCTTCAGCTTTCTTTGTTTCTCCCCACATAGATAACCTAGAATAAGCTTATGATAGGGATAGGAAGAGGAAATAATTGCCTGGTGCCATGTAAAGGTAATCCTCCCAAATAAGAGAAAGCAGGAAGGAGAAGGAATCCCTTTGCTTAGGCATAATATCCCTTATGTATTAGCCCAGCTCAAGGCTTGTTCCAGACCAAGAAAAGCATCAATAAGCTTTAATCAGTAGATATAAAATTTGGACTTGTTGAGGAGTTGGTATTCTCTCTTTAAAAAAAATCATATTAGTATATGAATGTAAGGGGATATTATTATTCTACAAGGAATGAGCAGGCTGATTTAAAAAAAGATTTATATGAACTCATGTTCAGTGAACTGAGCAAAACCAAGAGAACATTGTACATAGTAGCAGCAAGATTGTGTGATGATCAACTCTGATGAACTTGGCTCTTTTCAGCAATACGGTGACTTAAGGCAATTCCAGTAGACTTGGGATGGAAAATACCATCCACATCCAGAGAGAGAATTATGAAGACTGAATGTGGATCAAAGCAGAATATTTTCATCTTTTTGTTGTTGTTTTTACTTGTCTTTCTTTCTCATGTTTTTTTTTTTCATTTGGTCTGATTTTTCTTATACAACATGACAAATATGGAAATATGCTTAAAAGAATTGCACATATTTAACATATCAGATTGTATGCTGTTTGTGGAGAAGGGAGGGAAGGGAAGGAGGAAGAAAAATTTGGTACACAAAGTTGTGCAAAAATGAATGTTGAAAATTATCTTTACATGATTATGGAAAAATAAAATACTATTGAAATGGGGAAAAATCATGTTAACCAAATGTTTATTTTACTTTTCATAACAGCAATTCCTTATTTCATTTATTAATTTAGTGGGTTTTCTTTTATGTTCAGTTTTATTAATCTACCTTTAATTTTCAATTTGGTGTTTGGGGATTTTTAATTTGTTCTTTTTTCTAGGTTTTTAAAAAGTTGCATACCCAATTAATTGGTTTGTGTTTTCTTCACTTTTATTGGTATAAGCTTCTAGAGATATCTCCTCAGATTATTCCTTTTAATGTGTTCTATAATTTTTGGTATACTTTATTATTATTGTAATTCTCTAATAAAATTATGTATTGTTTCTATTATTACTACTTTAGCCCATTCATTCATTTTTTAAAGTTAGGTTATTTAGTCTCCAATTAATTTTTTTCCCTAAATAGTGTTTTATTTTTTCCAATTATGGTTACAAATAGTTTTCAATATTTATTTTTTATGAGATTTTTATTTCCAAATTTTTCCCTCTTCTCCCCTCACCCCAATATGTCTAACAATCTGATATGTTATACACATGTAATCATGTTAAACACATTACATATTTACACATTAGTCTTGCTGTGAAAGGAGAAATAGAACAAAGGAGGAAAATATGAAAAAAAACCCTGCAAAACAAAAAAAAAAGTAAAAGTAATATGTTTCAATCTGTATTTAGATTCTACAGTTCTTTCTGTAGATGTAGGTAGAATTTTCCATCATGAGTCTCATGGAATTGTCTTAGAACATTGAATGGCTAAGAAAAACTATCATATTTGATCATCACACAATATTCCTATTACTTTATACAGTGCTATACTCACTCAGCATCAACTCATGTAAGTCTTTTTTGGATTTTCTGAAATCTGTCTGCTCATCATTTCTTAGAACACAAAAGTATATCATTCCATTCAAATACTATAATTTATCCAGCCATTCCTCAATTGAGGGATATTCCCTCAGGTTCCAATTCTTTGCCACCACAAAAAAGCTACTATAAATATTTTTGTAAGCATAAGTTCTTAGTCCTTTTTTCTTTTTTTATGATCTCTTTGTGATGTAGACCTGAGATAAACAGGATTAAGTACTGTGTCCAGGGTCACACAGCTAGTAAGTATCTGAGGCCAGATTTGAACTCACAAAGATTAGTCTTTCTGATTCAAAGTCCAGTGTTCTATCCACTGTGTCTGAAAATAAATTTATAAAAAAAATAATACAAGTATTGAAAAAGATAGCCTATTTTCATCTTAAAGGAGGCAATGTGGTACATGAGAATCCAAACCACTGGATTTATAATTCACATTCTAGTTCTGTCACTTTTCTTGATACTGTTGGATCCAAGGATTGGTTGTATGGACAGTGTGGTGCTGGCTGATGAGGACCTGTGTTTTTTTGGTGTTAATTGTTAGACTCAGTTGGTTACAGTGTGGTGCTAATAACACCAATGTCACAGGTTCAATCCCTTTATGGGCCATGGATCAAAAAGTATGTATTGATTCTCTTTTGGGCATAGTTCCAAATTGCTCTTTTGGAGTTCACAACTCCACCAACAATGCATTAATGTTTCAACTTTCCCACATCTTTTCTAATAATTGTCATCTTCCTTTTTTGTCATATTAGCTACTCTGATACATGAGAGATAGTTACCTCAGAGTTATTTTAATCTGCATTTCTCCAATCAATAGTAATTTAGAGAAGTTTTTTCATATGACATATTTTCAATTTCTTCATCTGAAAACTGCCTATTCATATCCTTTCACCATTTATCAATTAGGAAATGACTTGTTTTCTTATAAATTTGACCCAATTCTCCATATATATGAGAAATCAGGCTTTTATTGGAAACACTTTCTGTAAAAATTGTTTCTCATTTTTCTGCTTTCCTTCTAATCTTGATTGCATTGATTTTGTTTGTACAAACCATTTTTAACTTAATTTAATCAAAATTATATATTTTGTATCCCATAATATTCTCTATCTCTTGTTTGGTCATAAATTCTTTCCTTCTCCATAGATCTGACAGGTAAACTATTCCTTGCTCTCCTAATTTGCTTATGGTATCACCTTTTATGTCTAAATCATGTACCCATTTTGACTTTATACAGTGTGAGATAGTGATGTCTGTTTAGTTTATGCCATATTATTTTCTAGTTTTTCCAGCAGTTTTCAAATAGTGAAATCACTATCAAATAGTCAAATAGTGAGTACTTATCCCAGAAGTTGAAATCTTTAGGTTTATCAAACAATAGATTACTATAGTCATTTACTATTATGTTTTGTGTACCTAATATATTTCACTGATCCACTACTCCAATAGAACAAAAGGAGGAAAATATGAAAAAACCCTGCAAAACAAACAAAAAAGGTAAAAGTAATATGTTTCAATCTGTATTCAGATTCTACAGTTCTTTCTCTCTAGATGTAGATAGGATTTTCCATTGCTGAGAAAAACTATCATATTTATCATCACACAATATTCCTGTTACTTTATACAGTGTTATACTCACTTAGCATCAATTCATATAAGTCTCTCTGGGATTTTCTGAAATCTAAGTATTAAATAGTTTTGATGATTGCTACTTCCTAATATAATTTTAAGTCTGGTATGGCTAGGTCACCCCAATTAATTTTTAATATGTCTTTCCATGGTTTCTTATTATATATAATTTTGTTGCATTATAATTTGAAAAGTATGCATTTAATATCTATTCTTTTATTTTTTTAATGATGAAGTTTTGTACCCTAATATATCATCAATTTTTATAAAGGTACTATGTATCATTGAGAAAAATGTATATTCCTTTTCCACTTAGTTCTTTCCAGATATCTGTCATATCTAGCTTATATAGGATTCTATTCATCTCCTTGATTTCTTTCTTATTTATTTTTGTAGTTAGATTTATTTAGTTCTGAGAGAGGGAGGTTGAAGGTGCCTCCCCCCCCCCCCATGGATATTATTTTTCCATTTAACTACATTGTAATTTATTTAGCTTTTCCTTTTAAAATGTAGTTGCTGTAGCATTTGGTACATAAAATTTAGTATTGAGATTATTTCATTATCTATGATATTTTTATCATAATGTACTTTCCCTGTTTGTCTCTTTTAATTAAATCTATTTTAACTTTGAGATCATGATTGCTACTTCTTTTCTTTTTTGCATCAGCAAAAGCACAAAAGTTGTATTCTAGCCCTTTATTTTTAATCAATGTGTCTCTCTCTTTAAAAAAAAAAAATTGTTTCTTCTACATTTTTGGATTCCGGTTTTTAATCCATTCTGCTATGTTTCCATTTTGTGGGTGAATATGCCATTTACATTCAAAGTTATAATTAGTAATTGGCTAATTCCTTATATTTTGTTTTCCCTCACTATTCTTATATTTCCTCTTTTTACCTTCTTTCTCCTCAGATGTCTAATATATTTCTAACTACTTACTCCCTAATTTGCACCCCTTTTAAAAATCCCTCCCTTACCTTTTCTTGTTATCCTCATATTTCTGGATCTACTTACCTTATAACAGACCCTTTTTATGCTCTTTCCTTACTCTTCTATTTCTTTATCTGTACACCCTTATGAAAATCCTTTTCCTATCCTATCCCCTCACCCTCCTATTTCTTTGTAAGTTGAATTTTATACTTTTCCAGATGTATATATTATTTCCTCTTTAATCCAGTTCTGATGAGAATATGATTCTAATGTTACCAGCCTTCCATCCAATCTTGCCTCTACTACAACAATTTTTCCATCCATGCCTCATTCATTTGAGATAATTGCTTCATCTTATCTCTTCCTGTCCAATTTTATTTTTTAGGATCATCACATCATATTCAACTCAATGTCTAGCCGGAATACACTCTTTCAAACAACCCAAATAATCATAACATTATTAAGAGTCACAGATAATATTTTGCCATATAAGAAAAAAATAGTTTGACTTCATTAAATTCCTTATAATTGGTCTTTTATGTTTACTTTCTTATGTTTCTCCTGATTCTTATTGGTCAGATTTTCCTTTCAGTTCTGTTCTTTTCTCACAAATTTTTGTTTTTGTTCTGTACTCACAAATACCTGAAAAATCTTTTAATTCATTAACTATTCATTTTTCTCCCATGCAGGATTATATTAATCTTTGCTGGATAATTTGTTCTTGGTTGCAAACCTAACTCCTTTTTCTTTAGAATATCACATTCAAAGACCTTCTGTTTTTTAATGCAAAAGTTTCTAAATTTTGTGTTATCCTGACTGCAACTCCACAGTATTAAAATTCCCCAATTCCTCTCTATCCCTTTATCCTGACTCCAAGTTTCTTGTAATATTTTTTCCTTGACTTGGGAGCTTCAAAATTTGGCTACAATGTTCCTGTGAGTTTTCATCTTGGAATATTTAAGGTGTTGATTGGTGGATTTTTTTCCAATTTCTATTTTACCCTCAAGTTCTAAAACTTCAGAGAAATTTCCCTTAATCATTTCTTGAAATTTATTGTCTAGATTCTTTTTTTGACCATTACTTTCAGGTAATCCAACAATTCTTTTTTTATCATTAAAGCTTTTTATTTCCAAAACATATGCATGGACAATTTTTCAACATTAACCCTTGCAAAACCTTGTGTTCCATTTTTTCCCCCTTTTCCTCCACCCTCTTCCCTAAGATGGCAAGCAATCCAATATATGTTAAACATGGTAAAAATATGTTAAATCCAATATATGCATACATATTTATATAATTATCTTGCTGCACAAGAAAAATCGGACCAAAAAGGAAATAAAAGAAAGAAAATAAAATACAAGCAAACAACAACAAAAAGAGTGAAAATGCTATGTTGTGATACACACTTACTTCTCACAGTTTTTTCTCTGGCTTTCTTCATCACAAGATCATTAGTCCAACAATTCTTACATTGTCTCTCTTCAACCTGTTATTTAGGTCAATTGTTTATATTCTCTTCAATTTTTTTTATTCTTTTGATTTTGTTTTATTATTTCTTGTATCTTATGATCTCATTACTTTCCGCAGAACAACTTGTTTGCAAAAAGAATAGAAACTTGACCAGAAGGTCACAACAGACTGGATCTTGAGCAATAATTGCTGTTTTATACATTTGCTTTATATAATAAATCCCTGTGTTTAACCAGTAATTTTTACTCACTTAAAGCAATTAAGCTTTTTTTTGATTTTCCTTTTAATTCTTGGCTTAGTTTTATAAAGCCTTATAAAGATACTGTAGGATATATTGTTGTTTTTGCATGGATTCAAAAGCAAATACCTATGCTGCATATTTTATTACATATCAGTTTATAGAAGTCTTCAAAATCATTCATTTAAAAATATTAATGTTGTAGTATAAATTGTTTTCATTCTATTTACTTCACTTTGCAGTCATAACTTCATCCTGGTCTTTGCATTTTTTAAAAAAATCATAAATAAAATTTTAAAATCACTTTAAATCATTTAAAATCTCATTTTTAAATCAAAAATAAAAAAATTAAATCAAATTAATTCTTTTTTTTAAATCATAAGTTTAAATTTTAAAATTTCTTATAGCACAGTATTCAATATTACTGTATCATTTCACATACTTCAACTTGGTTTTTTAAAATTTATTTATTTATTTTTAATGCACCTTGCTTTATGAATCATGTTGGGAGAGAAAAATCAGAACAAAAGGGAAAAACCATGGGAGATAAAAAATAAAACAGAATAAAGAAGTAAACATAACATGTGTTGATTTCATTCAAACTCCATAGTTGTTTTTCTGGATGCAGTTGGCATTTTCTGTCCAAAGTCTATTGGGATTGGTTTGGATCACTGAACCACTGAGAAGAATGAAGTTTTTCATAGTTGATAATCGCACATTCTTGCTGTTATTGTGTACAATGTACTCCTACTTCTGCTTGCTTAACTCAGCATCAGTTCATGTAAATATTTCCAGACCTTTCTAAAATCAGCTTGTTCATAATTTTTAATAGAACAGTAATATTCCATTATTTTTACATACCACAACTTATTAAGCCATTCCCCAATTGACATCTACTCATTTTTCAATTCTTTGTTTCCATAGAAAGAGCTGCTATAAACATGTTTGCACATATGGATCCTTTTCCCTCCTTTATGATTTTCTTGGGATACAGACCCAGTACTGGCACTATCGAGTTAAAGGATATGCACAGTTTTAGAGTTATTTGAGCATAGTTCCAGACTGCTATTTAGAATGACTGGATCATTTCACAATCCCACTAATAAAGCATTAGTATCCCAGTTTTCCCATATGCTCTCCAACATTTTTTATCATTTTTCCCTGTCATTTTAGCCAATCTGAGAGGTATGAGGTGATACCTCAGAGTTGTTTTAATGTGCATTTCTCTAATCAAGAGTGATTTAGAGAATTCTTCATATGACTATAGATGGCTTTAATTTTATCATCTGAAAATTGTTCATATCCTTTGACCATTTACCAATTGGGGAATGTCTTGTATTCTTATAAATTTGGCATAGTTCTTTATCTATTTTAGAAATGAGATCTCTATTATAAACACTGGTTATAAAGATTTTCCCCAGCTTTGTACTTCCTTTTTAACCTTGTTTCTGTTGATTTTGTTTGTGCAAAACCTTTATAATTTAATATAATCAAAGTTGTCTATTTTGCCTCATAAAGTTCTCTAGTTCCTCTTTGGTCATAAATTCCTCCCTTATCCAAAGGTCTTGATAGGTAAATTATCGCTTGCTCTCCTAATTTGTTTCTGGTATTATCCTTTATGCCCAAATAATTTACCCATTTTGACCTTATTTTGGCATGTGGTATGAGATATAGATCAATGCCAAGTTTTTGATATATTATTTTCCAGTTTTCCCAGAAATTTTTGTCACATAGTGAATTCTTATCCCAAAAGTTGGAGTTTGGGAACTTATCAAATACTAGATTACTATAGGCCTTGATTATTGTGTCATGTGTATCTAATCTGCTCCACTGATCCACCACTCTTTTTTTTTTTTTTTTTTTTTTTTTTTTTTGCCTAGTACCAAATGGTTTTGATGACAACTGCTTTATAATACGGTTTTAGGTTTGATACTGTTAGGTCACTATCCTTTGTATTTTTCCCCCATTAATTCCCTTGATGTTCTTGACTTTTTGTTCTTCCAGATGAATTTTATTTTTTTTTCTAGTTCTGTAAAGTAAGTTTTGGAAGTTTGATTGGGATGACACTGAACAAATAGAACAATTTAGGCAGAATTATCATTTTTATTATATTAGCTCAGTCTAGCTATGAGCAATCGATATTTTTCCAATTATTTACTTCTGACTTTATTTGTGTGATAAGTATTTTGTAATTGTGCTCATATAGTTCTTGTGATTGTCCTGGCAAGTAGAGACCCAAATCTTTTATTTTGTCTACAGTTATTTTAAATGGAATTTCTTTTTCTATCCCTTGCTGATGGGCTTTGCCAATAATACGTAGAAATGCTGATGATTTGTGTGGGTTTATTTTATATACTGCAACTTTGCTGAAGCTGTTAATTATTTTGAATAGGTTTTCTAGAATTCTTAGAATATCATCCATGTGTGCTTCCTTCGTCTGCACCAGAAATAGTCTCAAGAGGTAGTTTGACTTTAAATAACATATATTTTTCACTGTTTACCTTCCTATGATTCTCTTGAGTCCTGTGTTTGTAGATTAAATATTTTGTTTAGTTCTGTTTTTTTTTTAAATAATAGAAATGATTGAAAGTTTCTTACTTCATTGAAGATTCATTGCCTCCCCTGAAAGATGATGCTCAGTCTCACTGGATACAAATAACAACGTGGTTGTTACCCCAACCTGTAACCCCAGGTCCTTTGCCTTCTGGAATATGATATTCCAGGACTTCCAATTCTTTATTGTATAGATGCTGTCAGATCCTGGGCAATCCTGACTGCTGTTCCTTGATATTTAAATTGTTTTTGTGTGGAGTTTTTGGAACAATATTTCTTGGGGTTTTCTTTGTGAGAAATCTTTCCAAAGATGATCAATGGATTCTTTCAGTGAGTATTTCCCCCCCTGTTTCTAGAACATTGGGGCAGTTTTTCTTGATGATCTCTTGGAGAATGCTATACAGGTTCTTCTTTTGATCATGGCCTTCAGGTAGGCCAATAATTTTTAAATTGTCTCTTCTGGATCTATTTTTCAGGTTGGATGTTTTTCCAATAAGGTTTTTTTTTTCATTTTCTTCTATTTTAAAATTCTTTTTAGTTTATTTTACTGGTTCTTGCTGTCTCATAGATTCATTAGCTTCTATTTGTCTAGTTCTAGTTTTTAATGTGTGATTTTCTTCAGTTAGATTTTGTATCTCTTTCCATTTAGTTCATTCCCCTTTTGAAGATTTTGTTTTCTTCAATCGATTTTTTTTTTGCATTTGGATTATTCCATTTTTTAAAAATTGCCTTCCTTTTTCAAGATGTTGACTCTCTCTCCTGTATGCTTCTCATTTCTTTTCTCATTTTTTCTTCTACCTCTTTTATTTGCTTTTTAAAATCTTTTATAGTGCTTCCAAAAAGCCTCTTTGGGTTTGAGGCCAATTCATCTCACTCTTTGAGATTTCTTCTGTGGACATTTTGTCCTTGTCTGAGTTGGTGTTTTGGTCTACCCTGTCACCATAGTAGCTTTCTATGGTCAAGGTCCTTTCCTGTTTCATGCTTCTTTTCTTTCATTTTCTTTTGGTATTTCCTCTTTTTTTTTATGATTGAGTTCTGCTCCTAGGGGATACTGTCCCAAGCTTTGAGTCTTGGCTTTGAGCACAGGGGTCCCTTGTATTTGTAAAAAGGGGTAATTTTGCCTGCTCTGTTCAGAAAACAGCCTGGTTTGCCAGAATTTGCCTTCGAGCTGGATTGGAAGTGCCCCCCTGATCTGCTCCTTTGCTGAGCCAGGAATAAGGTTCTCAATTGCTGATCTGCTGTGATTAAGACCCTCTAACCGGCTTTCCCAGAGTCTGTCTAAGGTGGGCTGAATAAATACCCTTTTCACCCCAGTGAGCTTGACCTTGAAACTTTTCCAGTTTATCTTTAACTAGAGAATGGTTTCATTCTGTCATAGTTTTTTTCAGGAGTTTGGTACCATGTAGTTTTAAAAGGAAACTGGAAGAGCTCAAGAACCTTTTTAGATTCACTCCATCATCTTAGTTCCACCCCCAGAAGTCATATACCCCAACTCATTTAGTCATTCTTCAATTGTTGAACAGCCTCTTACTTTCTGTTTTTTTTTGCTACCACAAAAAGAAATGTTATTAATATTTTTATACAAAAGGATCTTTTCCCCTTCCTTGATCTTTTGTGGGTATAGCTCCCTAGCAGGAATATACTTGGTCACACTATTTAGTAACATTTTTTTGCTTATAATTCCAAATTGCTTTCTAGAATGCTTGCATCTATTCATAGGTCCTCCAACAGTGCATTGATAAATCCTTTTTCTTCACACATCCTCCATTTATCACTTTACTTTTTTTGTCACCTTTGACACTGATGGGTGTGAGGTGGAATCTAAGAATTGCTTTAATTTGCATTTCTCTAATTAGTAGGGAGCATTTGGAGAATTTTTTCATATGGTTACACATAGCCTAGTTTTTTTGTTTTTTTTTTTCATTTGAAAGCTGCCTGTTCACATCCTTAAACTGCCTGTTCATATCACTTGGAGGATGATTCTTAATCTTATAAATCTGACTCAGTTGTTTATATATCTTGGAAGTGAGACCTCTATCAAAGAAACAGGTTGAAAAGATTTACCCAGCTTATTATTCCTTTTATATAAACTTTATTAGATTTGTTTGTGTAAAAACTTTTAAAATTTTATACAATTAGAATTATTAATTTTGTCTTCTTTTATCTTCTCAATTCCTTATTTAGCTGTGGACTTTTCTCCAATCCAAAGATGTAATAATTGATTTTTTTCCATGTCTTTAATGTGTTAAATTTAGATGGTATATCCATTTGGACCTTATCTTTTTTTTTTAATTAATGCTTTTTATTTTCAAAGCATATTTTGCATGGGTAATTTTCAACATTCACCCTTGCAAAACCTTGTGTTCCAATTTTTTTCTTCCCTTGTCCCCACCCCTTTCCCTAGACAGCAAGTAATCCATATATGCTAAACATGTGTAATTCTTATATATATATATATATATATATATTTCCACAACTATCATGCTGCATAAGAAAAATAAAATAAAAAAATAAAAAAAAATGAGAAAGAAAACAATTCAAACAAACAACAAAAAGAAGGAAAATACTATGTTATGATCCACACTCAGTCCCCACAGTCCTCTCTCTGGATGCAGATGATTCTCTTCATTACAAGACCATTGGAACTGGCCCGAACTATCTCATTATTGAAAAGATTCACATGCATCAGAATTGATTATCATATAATCTTATTGTTGCCGTTTATAATGATCTCCTGGTCCTGCTCATTTCACTCAGCATCAGTTCACATGAGTCTTTCCAGGCCTCTCTGAAATTATTCTACTGATCATTTTTTTCTTTTTCTTTTTTCTTTTTTCTTTTTTCTTTTTTTTTTTTTTTTGCCTGAGGCTGGGGTTAAGTGACTTGCCCAGGGTCACACAGCTAGGAAGTGTTAAGTGTCTGGGGTCAGATTTGAACTCAGGTCCTCCTGAGTTCAGGGCTGGTGTACTATCTACTGCCCTCATTTAAAATTTTATTTTTTTTTCTGCTGATCATTTCTTCTTCTTATTATTCCATATTCCATAACATCCACTCAGTTTCCAGTTCCTTGCCAATACGAAAAGGGCTGCCACAAACATTTTTGCACATGTGGGTCCCTTTCCCTCCTTTATGATTTCTTTGGGATATAAGCCCAATTGTAACACTGCAGGATCAAAGGATATGCAGAGTTTGGTAGCCCTTTGGGCATATGAACCTTATCTTTGAATAAAGTGTGAAATAAATTTATCAGATCAGTATATCCTCCATTTTGTTCAATTTTTCCCAGTAGTTTTTGTCAAATCGTGAATCCTTATTCCAGTGGCTGTGATCTCTGTGTTTATAGATTAGACACATTTGCTTCTATATTTTACATATATATCTATTTGATTGTTCAATCAATATATATGTCTTTTAGCCAGTACAAAATTATTTCAGTAATTAGAGCTTTAGAGTACAGTTTGAGATCTGGCATTAGTAAGCCCCTTTCATTATTATTTCTTCTTATTATTAATGCTCTTAAGAGTCTTGACTTTTTTCTAATCATTTAGATTTTGTTACCGTTTTCCTAATCTATAAAATAATTTTTGGTAATTTATGTGGCATTGAATATCTAAATTAATTTATATAATATCTTTATTTTATTTTATTGGTTTATTCAACTCATGCACTATTAATTTTTCCCAATTATTTAGATCTGTCTTTATTTCTGTAAAAATTTGTTTGTAGTCATCCTTTTATACTTCTTGTGTATTTTTTTGAAAGGTAGATTCCCAAATATTTTATACATTCTGAAGTCATTTCAAATGGAATTTATGTATTTCTTCCCACTGGATTTTATTGGCATTATATACAAAGACTAATGCTTTGTGTGAATTTGTTTTATAACCTCCAAGTTTGCTGAGATTATTGTTTTAATTAATTTTTTCATTGATTCTTTGAAATTTCTTAAGTACACTGTCATTTTTTCTTTACATATAGTTGCTCCATTTTATTTTCCTTATTGTTACAGCCAACATTTTTAGTCCTATGTCAAATAGAAATAGTGGCAAAGTACATCTTTGTTTCCTCCCCAGAATTTATCACAATTATTGTTCTTAGTTTTAGATATATATTGTATGCTATTTATCATTTTAAGAAGAGGACTATTTATCTCTCTGTTTTCTAGTATTTCTAATAGAAGTAAGGGTTATATTTTGTCAAAAGCTCTTTCTTTATCTTTGTACATAATTATATATGTTTTGTTGATTTTTATCATTGATAAGATTAATTAAGTTGGAAACTTTCATAATAATAAATGAACCCTGGCTTTCTGGCACAAATCCAATGTGCTCATATTGTAAAATCTTTGTAATATGTTGTTTTGGCCTCTTTGATAATATTTTATTTAAAATTTTTGCATCCATGTCCTGGTTTATGGTTTTGTTTTTCTATTTTGTGTCTCTCTAGTTTGTGTTTTACGATTCTAACCATATCAGAGAAGGAATTTGGTAGTGTGTGTTCTTTTGGTATTTTTCCAAGCAATTTATGAATTGATGGAACTAATTATTTTTAGAATGTTTGATAGAATTCACCTATGGCTCCATCTGGTCCTGGATTTTTGCAAATAGCCATTGTGGGAAGTTGTTTTGTTTGGCTATGTAAACTGTCCCCTCACCTCCCTTATTTTCTCTTCTCCCTCCTCTCCTGTCTTCTCTTTTCTTGGCTGATGTGGAAAAACAATGTATTTCTGTTCATTTTTCTAATTGAAAGATATGGGATACTATAAATGTGAAACATTGCATATATTTTCAAGTTTAAAGTCATTGTTTTATTATTTCAACTTAATTGTTTTAATTTGTTACAAAAGACTTGTCAAGAAGGGGTAGTAATCTTTAAATATTTGTAATATAAAAAAGAAAATGCATCAACAAAACAAATTAAGAATTTTTTTAAAAAAATAAATCTCAACCACCTTTTTCTTTTTCTCTCCTTTTTTTTTCTTCTTTTAGGTAAATAAAGTTTCACACACCAACATGTCCACAACAGAAATAGATCTACTTCTTGGAATTGATCCTTGTAGTAAAAGTTGGCATTGGCTAGCTATCCATTTCCTCCATGTCACTTCTCTGACCAATGCACTCCCAATTAGAAAACTATGGCATACGTGGGAAAAAACATGATTGTGAGGAGGTAAGCTACTAAAATTCGCATCTTGACTTGCAAGGTAGATGAGCCAAAGAAATGAAGAATGGGGAGAGAATGGAGAGAAGAAAATTAGAAAAATGGATGAGAAAAGAAGAAAGAGAATAGGTTATAACATTTGACTCTTTCTGTGTTGGAACTATTAGAGAAGTATCAAGAAGCTTTAAATAAATAAAGAAGGCTGACTATGCAAAGCACAATTGGCTGTGTATGACCAAGTATTCCGAGAGTGTGGCTTTCTGAATTGTTTCTTAATTTCACAATTCAAACTCAACATTTATTAGGCACCTAATATGTCTTACTTATGGTTGAGACAAAGCTATCTTGAGGGTAATCCTGATGAGATGTCAGAAGAAGCAGACATAATTGAAATTACTGAACAATAACAATAACATTTTACTAAACATTGGGAGATAGAGATGAAAAATGGTATATCCTTGCCTACAAAGTTCTACTAGAGAAAATATAATGTGTACAAGTAAGTATACAGCTAAATTCTAGTAATGAGAATAATGAATTCTATGAAATGATTGTATTTATTTAAATTTACACAATTTGAAATTATAATTCTATATAAAATCAGGCATTTGGTTCTAAACTATTGGAAATAGGCAGAGCAAATTCATGGGATTCATTACTAGACAAGATTTAGCTATAATATAAGATAAACAATCAATTACTCAATCAATAAATATTAAATTCCTACTATGTGCCAAGCAAGGCAAGGGAGAATTTATTTAAAATCTCTAAAAGGGGGCAGCTAGGTGGTACAGTGGATAGTAGATAGAGCACCAGCCTGAAGTAAAGAGGATCTGAGTTCACATGGGGCCTCAGATGCCTAACCTAGCTGTGTGACCCTGAGCAAGTCACTTAGCCCTAATTGCTTCAGGGGAAAAAAATTTCTAAAAAATTTGAGAAGGGAAAGAAAATTCTTCAGTGGGTGATCAGGGAAACTGGAGAAGGTAACAACTGATTAAAGTACATTTAGGGAAAAGAAGGATTTTAACAGAACTGAAGAGAAGGAGTGAATAATATGATCATTGGGCATGGGCTACATGAAAGATGGCAGTTAAGATTAAAGAATAACTAATATTGCAATTGGGTCAGTAAAATATAAACTCTTTAAAGAAAAAAATGACATTTGTGTCTTTGTATCCTCTGTGTATTGCATATAGTAAGTGCCTAATACATATTTATTGAATGAAATGGGAATGTAGAATGTACAAAGGATAATGATTTAACAGATATAGTAGAGGTGAAATTGACAGAATTGGGAGACAGCTTGGTTATGGGAAATGAGGGAAAGGGAAGAATCAGTGATGACTGAAGTTTTAAGTCTGAATGATTGATATAATGGTGATAAACCATCAATAAAAATGGAGGAATTTGGAAGAAAGGTGACTTGGGGAGGGGAGGAAGAGAATGAGTTCAATTTTGAATGTGTCTTACTTGAGGGATTGGCAGGTTAAATAAGTAGAAATTTGCAGTAAGTAAGGGGAAGATTGGACCTGGACATCCAGTTTGGGACTTATCTGTGTAGATATTTATTGTTCATTGAATTCATAGAAGCAGATGAGTTAACCAAGTAATGTATGGGAGTAAGTGGAAGGGACAAACTGTATCCCAGATGAATGATTGTTAAGTCAGCCATGAGATCTGGTTGATTATGATTGCATGAACAATACCTCCTATAGGAAAGTTTAGGTAAAGATAGCAATGTTTACGTTAGTATGTACTTATATATGTGACACTTTAGTTTTCTGATTAAATGTTTAATAACATGTATCATTTGTGTGTTATCTCTGGCAGGAATGGTCTGGGAAACTCATGTTTGAGTTTATCTGATGACATTATTGGGAGGATACCTTTGTAGTACTTACTGATATATCTCTCTTAGAGCTGAATATAGGTCCTGGGTCTCTTGTTGGGGGACACATACTTTCCTGGGAAGGAATGATGAACTCCTCCAGAAGGTACCTCTTTGCAAGGAGCTGAATGAACATGTCCAGGTCCATTGGGAGTGTTTAACAAAGATCTGCATCCGTAATCTTATCACAAATAAAAAAGAAAGTAATTCTTTCCTCTCTCCCTCTTTGCCTCTGTCCCTTTCTCTGCCTTTGTCTCTTTCCCTGTCTCTGTCTCTATATCTTTCTGTCTCTCTGTCTCTGTCTCTCTGTTTCCCTGTCTCTGTCTCTATATCTTTCTGCTCTCTGTCTCTCTCTGTCTCTTTCTCTCTGTTTCCCTGTCTCTGTCTTTTGCAAACCCCACAATTCATGCTTCCAATATTAATATAGTTAAGATAATAGCCACCTGCAATATCATGTAGGTGAGGGGTTCTATGTTTGTGAAATATATGATAAACTTGCAAGGTTAGCCACAGGCCAGGGAAATGGTTCTTCCTTCCTCTTTAGCTCCTTTAATTAGTTAAAATACCCAGAGATTCTGAAGCATGGTCCAGAAACAAGTCAAGAACATAACATCTTGATTCTTCATCAAATAAAATACATGAAAATCCAAAGTCAAGCTGGGGAAGGGAGATTTGGCAATGTTACTGATAAGAAAGCATGAAATAACAGCTCTGAACAATTAAATCAGCATCAATTTTGCTAAATTATTGTTGTATTCTATGTTACAAGAGATGATATTAAAAACAAAAATAATTTCCACCCCAAAGAATCTCTCTTCCCCTTCGATGAAACCCAACCCCAAATCTATGACTTTCTTTTCTTTCTGATGACCTAAAGACATTGGTACTTGATATCAATGGAGGATGTTGGTATAGGACACCCTTGAGACCTTTCAAAGAAAATAAAATAAACACACATTAGGTCCATTAAATAACCATTAATTTGTCTCAGGACCCATTTGGCTATATCATATCTTTGAATGGGTGGTCTAGGGTTGGAGTTAGAAAAAAGTTCAAATCAGGCCTTAACCACTTATGAATTGTATCATACTGGGCAAATCATTTAACTCCGTTTCCCTTAGTTTCCACATGGGTAAAATTAGAGAAGGGAGTGGCAAATAATTCCAATATATTTGCCAAGAAAATCTTAATTTGACTCACAAAGAGTTGAATATGATTAAAAAATGACCAAACAAAAACATATCCTAGAATATGATTTATCAGGATAAATCAGTTATACTTTGCATTATTCTTTCATTTCCCTGATGTAAGTGCAAGCTTACTACATAATCTTAATAAGATAAAAAGGGGAATGAGAGGGAACATCTCTATGGCCACATACTATTAATTCTTTGATTCACTAAAACAAGGTGAACCCACTATATTTAAGACACCAGGGATTCCAGGGACCTTGGAATATACAAAACTCTTAGGAACTTCTCTTTTACCTGAGGAGAAAAGATTTTAACAAATAAAACCAAGCAGATAATTTTAAAAATTCACCTTCATTGCCAAATGGATAGTGCAAATAATTATAATAGAAATTAAGATGGAAGGGAAGTAATTTTAGCCTGGGATGATTTGGGAAAGTCTTCATAGAAAAATGGGATTTGAGTCTTGTCATTTAATTTTTTTTTAAATTATGAAGTGGAAAAGCATCAACTATTATGAACATTTCCATGTATAAAGAAAGAGCATGAATGTACAGAAACCGTGAAACCAGCACATATGGCTTATTCCTCTTAATATACATTAAATTTAATGTGATAGTACATACCAACGTTTCTCTGTTTTTATACATTCCCTTTGCTTTCTGGTCTCCTCTGGGTAATTTTTTCATTGATGCTCTTTCTTTCTTTCTTTCTTTTTTTTTTTTTGCATCACTATCACTACTCCCTTATTTTCTTCCATAATTCTGTTTACCCTGCTCAAATAAAAGCCCTTTCTTGACTTTTCTTAAAAGTATAATTAAAACATATTTGTGTTGTGATAATTGTCTAAGAAATTGAATGTTTGGAAATAAATGTTTCATTATGTATCTATATAGTCCATCACCTCTAAGAAGTGGGAAGCATGCACCATCTGATTGGTCATTGCATCAACTAATTAAATACCCAGAATTTTTTTTTAAAAGAAGATCCATTATTGCATTGTTTTATAGAACTCCTGATAAATACATTTTCCCTAACGATGCAGATAGGCTTCTGTTCTGTAATATTTAGAATCAGAGACTATTTATTGGGATATAGAAAGGTTGATCATATAGACTTAGAAAGGATTTTAAAATCCAAGTCTTCCTGACTCTTGCCCCACTTTCCACAAAATGGCAAGGGAGACTTTGCTAATTGTTTATTGTAAATTCTGGTAAATTCTTGGTATCTACTATATTTCCCTAATACACTAGCTCAGTAACCCTATCAAAATGGGAAATGAATTTGCACAACCTATTCTTGCTGTCTCTTTATGATCAGAGTTTCCTTTGTTAGATATTCACTAACAATCTCTTTCACAATAAATTCCAGGACTTTACCAGGGATTCAATCTGAGCTCTTTACTTACTAATACAGTGTGCTCATTTTAACAATCAGAAAGAGTGCTGGAGCTGCAGTCAGGAGGATCTGAATCCAAACCTAACTTCTGATATTTATTGGCAGATTATTTAATTCTCTGAGTCTGGACTTCCTCTGTATAATGGGAGTAAGAATATCTGTAGTACATATTTCATAAGGGTGTTATGATGATCCAGTGAAATAATATATGGAAAGTGCTTTAGAAATTTTAATTTGCTGTTCAGTCATTTTTCAATTGTGTACGATGCTTCATGACCCAGTTTGGGGTTTTCTTGGTGAAAATACTGGAGTGTTTTGCTATTTCCTATTCCAGCTCATTTTACAGATGAGGAAACTGAAGAAAACAAGGTTAAGTGACTTGCCCAAGGTCACAGAGCCAGTAAGTATCTGAGGTTAGATTTGAAGACAAGAAGAGGAGTCTTTCGGACTCCAGGCTCGGCACTCTCCTCATTATGGCACCACCCATGTCAATATTTTCTCTTGGTAGAGGTGGTATTGATGATATATATAGATATAGATATATTTTTTAGCTTAATTGTTTAAATGAAAATTACAAAATTATTTTAATTAGGTGATAGAGCCATTTAGAAATGTTTAGCTGAGAGTGTTGATCATTGGATCAATGTCAACATGGAGGTTTTTAGCAGCATACTTTTTTGTTTGCTCCCCATTTCTGTTCTGCTCAACATTTTTATGCCTTGGATGGATTATAAATTACATAATCATAATGATGATAGGGAGCTGAGAGGGATAGCTAATGTGCTGGATTACCCAATTGGCATACAGAAAGATCTCGAGCCTAGAATAGTGGGTGTAAGTGAAAGGGATAAAACTGAACTAGGACAAATGTAAAGTATTGCATTTAGATTTTCAAAAATTCACAAGATAAATTAGTTCTCATGTGAATGGCTCATGTGAAAAAGCAAAGAAACAAAGAAAACCCAACCAACCAATATAGAATTTTTAGTAGACTATATGCTCCCTAGGAGTCATCGGCATGATATCAGCCAAAAAAAGTTAATACAGTCTGAAGGTGCTTTGATAAAAATAGATTTGTCCAGAGGAAGGAAGGTTACAGTTTTCTTGTACTCTGCCCACTCAGGGCCCCCTCTTCTGGAAAAGCGGGACCGGGACAGTGTGACACTAGGAACCTTGCCATAAATAGAACAGTTTAAGGAGTTGCCTTGGCTTGGACAAGAGGGGCTTTAGGGAATATATAATCATAGTCTAATGTTTGAAAGCCTTCTGCTTGGTAGAGGAGGGCAGAATTAGAATAAATTGGAATGGCTTAGAAATTCCAAGGAGGCAGACTTTAGTGTACTAAAGGGAAAACTTCCTAGCAATTAGAACTCCTTAAAAATTCCACAGAGTTAAGACGTTCCTCATTACTAGAGATTCTTAGATTCGACAGGATGACAAGATGACTGATACTGTAGATGGGGAACCATGATTTGGGTAGAGATTGGACTACATAACCTTGGAAGTCCTTACTTCTAAATCAGAAGGGGGTTGATCTTAGAAAAGTGACAAGCTCTGTCTTCACCCTTTGTTACTAAAATTTATTTTTAGTCACTTTTTTGACGTGTTAAAAGCTTCTTATGAGTATATAAGACAATATACTCTTTTAGCACAATAATTTACTCTTGCTCGATTGATTTGCTAATGAATATTACCCAATGGGTAGAAGTCAGGATAATGAGTAGGTGCTGATTAAATTGATACCTGTCTAAAGGATGGTATATTTGACTAATGTTGTTAGTCTCAATAGTGTGTCTATTTTATTAATTCTCAGTAAGCCCCAAAGGGCAAAAGAAGGTGGAGAAAATGGGTATTGTGCAAATGGATACAGCCTTCTTTCTGAGTACAAGGGTAATATGATTTACTTACCTGTCTCCATGACTATATCAGATATCTTTCAGATTATTAAACCACAAGAAATCTGTAACTCTTAGGTGGCCATGTGCTTTGCAAAGTTGACATTTGTTTAAGATTTTGAAGGACGTTTTAGTATGGAAACTAAAGGTTGAATGGGCATAGTATTTGTCGACAGTCTCCTTTCCAGACTGAAGTTGGATATTTGGTGAGAATGATGTAGGAAGCACACATGCCTTTGCCAGAACTGTCTTCTGCCAGGGTCATGCAGTCAGATCCAACTGAACTCAGTACTTTCATTTAAAAACTTGAAAGAGTTTACTTACTTTCTCTGTGCCTTTTTTCCCCATTTTACAGATGGATAACTGTTTGACTAGGTTTGCATTAGAAAATGTGGAAAATAGATCTGGGGTTAGACAATATCTTCTTGGGGGTCTTAGGAGACTTCAAGATCAATAAGTGTCAACAACAGAGTGACATTCACACAGAAAAGCAAAGGTCATGTTAGGGCATTGAAACAACCATAGCATTCAGAACTACCCAGAGCTGCAGTACTCAGTGTAGACAGACTGAAATATTGTATTCAGTTCTGGCAATTGTATATTAAGGAAGGATGCAGACAATAATAATAGTAGGTAGTGTTTGTATAGCACTTTAAGGTTTGAAAAACACCTTATGTGTGTTATCTCATTTGATTGTTACAACAACCCTGGGAGTAATAATAATAATCTTATTATCACTCCTGCCCTCATTTACAGATGAGGAAACAGAGACTCAGAAAGGTTAAGTGGTTTATCTGGGGATTATTCAGCTAGTAGATGTCTGGAGCAGGATTCTCGCTTGGGGCTTCCTGACCACATTCAGCACTCTGCACTGAGCTGTCTCTTACCATTTTGTAAATTTACATATAGTACTTGAAGGCTGGCAAAGCTCCTTCCTCATCACAACCCTATTAGTGGGAAGTTCAAGTGTTGTTATCTCCCTTTTATGGATGAAACAGTGTCTGAAAAGTTAACTAATTAACTGATGGGCACATAGCTAGTGAGTTCCAGAAGTGGAATCGAGACCCAGATTTCTACCGATTCCAAATCCGACCTCTTCGGACTGAGCCGTTTGGTTTCTCAGAAAAGCTGTAAAGCACCTAGAAGAAGTATTCTGAGACAGAGAAATAGCTAGTTAGTATTTATATAACTCTCTAAGATTTGCAAAGAGCCTTACATATGCTGAAACAGAGATGCCCTGTTTTACTCAGGTTTACATATCTAATAAGTATCTGAGTCAGAATTTGAATACAAGTCCAAAATCTTAGGCTCTCTCCATCTTGCCAGACGTTTCTGAGAGGCCTAAAAAGTGAGGGTATTTAGCTTGAGAAAAGAACCCTTAGGAGGAGGAATATAAACATCTTAAGTTTTTGAAGGGCTGTTGTATGGGCATTTGGGTGGTGCAGAAAACTCCAATCTCAGATACTTTCTAGCTGTGTGACTCTGGGCAAATCACTTACCCCATTTGCCTCAGTTTCTTTATCTGGAAAGTGATCTGGAGAAGGGAATGGCAAACCACTCTGGTATCTTTGCCAAGAAAACCCCAAATGGCAAGAACATTAACAACAACAATGTGGAAGTGGAAGTGGTACCACATTCCGTTTTTCTGGTAGCAGAAATAGGGACATAGTGTGATGGAGCCAAATTTAAATTTCATGTAAGGGAAAGTCACTTCCAAATTAAAGCAAAATGGGCTGCTGAAAGATGCAGTGGGTTCCCCCCAGAGGAGACTTTCAGGCAGAGGCTGGAGGACCACTGGTGTCATAGAAAGAATTCTTGTTGAGGTCAGGATTGAACCAGATGATCCCTGAAATCTTTTCTAGCTCTGAGATTCTGGGACTTCTGGCCCAGTATTGGGACACATCCTTAACAGAAATATTTTTAAAATTTCTGAGTAGATTTCATGTTATAAATCTTCCCCATGCTGAAGATTGTCCAATGCTCATTTTTAAAATAGGGTAAAATGCAGCTTTTGCAATTACCATGATCCTTTCCTTAGTGAATGAGCTTTGGATGATGCAAGATTGGTTTCAGAGGGCATGACATAACCTGGAACAAGAATTTAAGTCAACATTGCTTAGGAAATTGTATAACTGTAGCTCCTAGAAACAACAGTTAGGGGTTTATCTACAATGTAAATATTCTGAAATGCTGTTTTGATGGGGGAAGATTTTCTTTTGGAATTGTCAGTTGGACTTGGAGGAAAGTTGAGATTATTGATCTAGATAAATCTCTTAAATCAGAGTTGTAAGAAGGCCACAAGCCTTAAACAGAGTCTACACTTAGAATCTTGGAACAGGGATAGTAACCATCACCCTTTGAGACTGATAGTAATTAAACTCAACATGAAATGGGAAGGTATCGGTGAGCTAACAAATACTCTGAATGGTGATGTGAGTCAAGAGAATAGAGTATAAATAAGACATTATAATGGGAGATTTAATATGATTTGACAATTGTTTGGATGAGATAAAGTGAGGGAGAGGGAAAATCTAGGATAATGTTGAAAATATGAATCTGCATATTCATATGTGGATGATGGTATTCTCAACAGAAATTGCAAAGTTTTGTACAAAAGTTTTGAAGAGAAGATTAAAAGCTCTTGGAATAAATTGAATTAGAAATGCCAGCAGCAAATAAAGCTCCCTGGCCAAGAGATTGGTGATAAAAAACAAGAGCCCTAGTGAGAGATGAGAAGTGGTGATGTAAATTTGGAGATTGTTCTGCATAGAATTAATAATTGAATCCAGGAGATCTGGTGAGATGACCAGTGGAGAAAGCACATAGAGAGAAATGAAGGTGATTGACTTAAGACAGAGCCTTAGGGGCCACCATCTGTTTCAGGGGGGAGTGATAGGTAATGATCCAGCAAAGGAGAGAATAAAGAGTGATTGATAGAAAGGAATGAAATAGAACCATGGCACCAAAGGAGAAGATGATTACAAGGAGAACAGACATATGTTAGAAGCTGCAAAGCAGTCAAGGAGGAAGACAACCAAGAAATAACCTCTGAACAGTGTACAAAGGGTTTAGAAATGAGTCAGTGGGGAAAAGGAGGAGGTGGTAAATGTTATGTGACTTTCTCAAAGTTTGGTTATGAAACAAGACATATAGGGAAGAGATAACAAGTTGATAACCTGAGGAAGGATGGGGATGGCAAGGTCAAGTGAAAGTTAGAGAAGGAAACACTGGCCCATACCTAACTAGCTTTCGGAGTCTTTATTAAATTTTGAGTAGGAGAATTTATTTGTCATAATTTGGCAATTGCTACAGATCCAGGCTTGATTTATTGTATTGTTGTTTGATTAGAGTTGATAAAGTGTTAATAATGCAGATTAAACTTTTAAGTTTACTGCATTTCTTCTTCTACTCTCACTCCCATCCCATTCTGGTGATTAAACATTTGCCAGAATACCCCTGTATTGCTTTATAAACATTGAGCTCAGCAGGAGTGTAATGGAACGCTCAGGGGATGAAGTCATCATCGCCCGAATGGCTGATAATAATAATAATAACTGGCATTAATATAGTTTTTAAGATTTGCAATGTGCTTTTCTTCCATGATTTCCTTCGAGTCTCATAACACCCCTGCTTAAGGATAAGAAACTTGAACACAGTTGTATTCAATAGAGAATGAGCCAGAAGAGAGGGAGAGATTAAAGATGAGATTGAGGGGAGGGAATGATCAATGAGGCAAATTTATGGAGGTGTAAAAGGGGATGGGCTCCAAGGTACAAATAGAAGGGTTAACTGGCAAGGGGTAGCTAGGTGGTGTAGTGGATAAAGTGCTGGGCCTAGGGTCAGGACCACTGATCTTGCTGAGTTAAAATTCTGGCCTCAGGCACTGACTAGCTGGGCAAGTGACTTAATTCTGTTTGCCTCAGTTTCCTCATCTGTAAAATGAACTGGAGAAGGAAATGACAAACCAGTCCAGTGTCATTGCCAAGAGAACCCCAAATGGGGTCACAAAGGATTGGACAAGACTGAAGTGACTGAAAAACAACAAGAAAATATTACAAGAGATTGGCATTTAGATAGTGGATAGAATGATCATCTACCTGCGTTCAAACCTGGCCTTAGACATTAACTGTGTGATACTGGACAACTCACTCAACCCTGCTTGCCTCAATTTGTCCATCTGTAAAATGAGTCAGAGAAGGAAATAGCCAATCACTCCAGTATCTTTGCCAAGAATCCCCCAAATGAAGTCATGAAAAATTACACATGATTGAAAACTACTGAACAAGAACAATTTCAAAAGATGGATCCCTGCAAAAGGGGGGAGCCTTTTTTATTTGGAAATGAAGATCATATCAAAACAAAAGATATAAATAAAAATTTAAAAATGAGAAAGGTAGAGTTATCAAACTATTATAGATGTAGAGCAGGTTCCCTTTAAGATTATATTTTCCATTTATTCTGACTGGGCTCATTAATCAACTTTGTACTATTAATTAATAAAGCAAGCTTTCTTACTGGGAAGAGAATGTGCTGTTCCAGCCAGCCAATATCAATGTTCCAGAGAAATCTGCAGTTCTATTTTTCATTGCAAATTAGAAACTTGGCCTTTTGTTTGACAATCTTCTGAAGAGTGTGGCTACCATGATTCACTCCTCTGGAACCTGATCATGTCTGAGTGGGATGATAAAATCGTTCTGGAGGTTACAAAGCTGAGGATTATCCCCTTGCCCCATATTCATTCTGCCAGAATGCTGCCCCATCATCAGACTCAGCCTCAAAGTCCAGAAAGCCCTCCCTTTAATACTATCACCTTAGGGGAAGTTGTCCCAATGGGGATCTTCAGTCAAGTCATCAGTGACAGTCTTTTGAATTCCCACTATTCATCTAATACTTAAAAGTAGGAGAAATGTGAGATGTGATTTCTGTCCACATTGACCTTACACCATAATTGGAAAGGCAGGAAACACATATTAAGCAATAAGCAAGGCAGTATTATATATGCTGATGAAGTAAGGTGCTAAATTATATATTACCAGTTGGTACAAAGGATTGCATATAATTTGCTAACTTGGCAACATAGGTAAGAAGTACAAAGAAAGTTAGAAGAGAAAAAAAAATCTGTGGGCTACAAACATCAGGAAAGACTTTGTGGAAAAAGCTGGAAAAGCTAAATTGAATTCATTTCAACAAACAATCATTGTGCCGTCTACTTGTGTGTAAGACAAAGTGTTCCTCGGCATGGGATTGGGGATAGAGGGCGGCATTTGCAATCAGGGAGACCTGGCCTCAGGTTCTGATACTTCCTAACTGGGTTTACCAGGGGCAACCCCTTTGATCTCTCAATGCCCTAGGCAGCTCACTAAAACTGGAAATTATAGATAAATTGCCAGTCTGCATGGCAAAGAGAGTTTGCACACTGGGAGATTTTTACATTGAAAAAAATCCTTTGCCCAGATATCTCCCCACCTAGATCTCCCCCTTCCCTTAGCTACCCAGATATGCTAAACTTTATACCAGGTGCTGGGATTAAAAGGCTATAAATGCAAATTTCTTAAGGAGCTCAGAGAATGGATATAATATGGACACACTTTTTTTTTTTAATTTTTTGCTGAGGCAATTGGGGTTAAGTGACTTACTGAGGGTCACACAGCTAAGAAGTGTTAAGTGTCTGAGATCAGATTTGAACTTAGGTCCTCCTGACTTCAGGGCTAGTACTCTGTCCACTGCACCACCTAGCTGCCCCTGGAAAAGAGAAGGATTTATATCATTCAACAGCAAATTGTAAGCCTGGGTTCCTCACTTTTCCCCCTAATCCATGCTCCTCTGGCTATATATGTTGATAGATGAAATTTCTCCCTTTAAACTTCTAATACTGATGAAATCATAGCTCTAATCTCTTGTGGTTTTTCACTCATTTTTGGTCATGTCTTTGAGATCCCATTTGGGGTTGACAATGTTGGTCTTTCTAAGTAGGCTTTATTCTAATTTCCCTTATTCCCTCAATCTTTTGTCTCCCTGTCCAAGTCAGGATACATGATATGTAGCTAGAGCTGTTCAAAAGGTACCTATAAGTAAGGCATCATAAAGTAGTGGAAAGAGATTGCCTTTGGAGTCAGAATATCTCATATCTGCCATTTTTCTCACCACTCAGTCTTTGGAGACTGTGGAATTCCATTATATGCAGTCAGATAGCTTCACCAGAAGAATTTTGTCTGTTGTTTTGTACCAAAGAGTATGTAATAGATTACTGATGAGGAAACTCCCTGCCAATGTAGACTAGCCCCTAAGCTCCAATTAACAGTTTTGCAGAGGTGCCTTGGGGCTCTGAGATAGTAAGTGATTTGTGGGGGATCTCCCAATTTGTAAGTGGCAAAGGCAGGGTTTGAATTTAGTTTCTTCAGATGCTAAATCTCACTCTCTATCCACAACCCCACACTTCTATGAACATGCAGAAAAACAAAGAGAGTTGTAGCAGTGGATTGACCACCAGACTTGGAGTCAGGAAGATTTATCTCCCTGAGTTCAAATCTGGACTCAGACACTTACTAGCTGTGTGATCTTGTGCAAGTCCCTTTACCCTGTTTGCCTCATCTGTAAAATGAAAAGGAAATGCAAACCACTCCAGTATCTTTGCCAAAAAAATCTCAAATGGGATCTCAAACATATGACTAAAAATGAGTGAAAAACAGCAGGAGACTGGAACTATGATTTCACTGGAAGTCTTCAGGGAGAAATTCCATCTACATTGCTATGGGAACCAAGCACACTGACTTGCTCATGGTCACACAGTCAGGATGTGTCAGAGATGTGTCTCAAATCTAGAGCATCCTGGCTGAGAAGCCAGCTCTCTATAGACTACATGATGCTGTGCTGGCCTCTTCTCTAGGCAGAAGAATATTACAATTAAAAAGATGAGTCTTTGTTTCAGAGAATCACTAAAACCACTATGCAATTTCCCAAGGTGATAGAACCCAATATCTTCTCCAGCTTCAATTTTGGATACAATTCACTGTCTGTCTGGAGTACGTGGAGAATTTTTGACTTGTATCTGGAGAAATTTAGGAAGTATGTCATTTAAATTCAAGCCAGAGTTGAAGGTGGAGGATTGTAATGATTGATGTAAAATGACCTGGGAGTACAAAATAAAATTCAAAATATTGACAGGTTTAATGTAAAATAGCACAGTTAGATGGCTTTAAAGGCAAACCTTAAATTTCTAATTTTCAAGGGAATGCTCTCTTCTTGCAGATGGTCCAGAGGGCAGGATTTTTCTCCTCATCTTATATTACATTAAAATTAATTTATACCCCAAAATGGATGATTTGCCACTATCTAATTTCCTTTCTCAGACTGATAAAAATGCAGACTAACACCTAGGGAACAAGAAAAACAGCAGAATATAACCCAGCTCCCTTCTAACATTTTTTTCAATTTAGTAGAATAAGATATTGGTATCAAGAGCATCATGCTCAATCTTTTTGAGACACAACCATTAAACTTTTTTTTTCTTATTCTGAACTTGAAAATTTCAACAAACACAAACATTTTAATATATAACAAATAGAAACAACGAACCTATGCTACTTACACGGCTTATTTTTTTAAAGTATATGATAAATTATGGATAGACCACCAGTCCTAAAGTCAGGAGGACCTGAGTTCAAATCTGGCCTAGCTGTGTGATCCTGGGCAAATCACTTAACCCCAATTGCCTCAGGAAAAAAACAAAGTATACAATAAATTTAAAAGTACATGAATAAATTTAGTCCATTTGTTCCAAAAATTGGCCCGCTTATCTGTGTTTCCTTCTAAAATCTCTTTTGTTCTTTTTTTTTTTGTGCTTTGGGGGAGGGGAATACTTAGGGGGGAAACACTGATGTTCTTTTCTTTTTTTTCTTTCTTTCTTTTTATTTAACATTGGTATCATAAGCCTCTTATTCCCTCTAATTAGACTCTTTTCCCCATTAAAAAAACCCAACAAAACCTCTCCCTTGGAACCAATACTCTTAATCAAGCAAAAGATATCCACATCTTAGTCCTGTCTGAAAATGTTTGTGTCATTCTATAGCTCTAGTCCATCATTCTTGTTAAGAATTGGATAAAATGTTTAATTATCAACTCTTCCAGAGAGTTATGCCTGGTCATTACATTAATTAGAGTTTTCTCCATGTTATTTTTCTTTAACATGTTATTTCATAAATTATCTTACTGGATTGACTTACTTCATTGTATATCTGTTTAGGAAAAGTCTTCTCAACTCAATCCACTTCTTCTTCCCTTGCTATAGTGCATTAACACCCCATTACATGCATATATTATAATTTGATTAGATATTCCCCATGTGATGGGCACTCTCAGGAAGGTTGTGAGAATCAAATGGGATAACATCTGTAAAGGATTTAGCACATTGCTAGCTATTATCATGATTATTATTACTACAAAAGTACTACTATAAATAATTTCACACAGTGGATTCTTCCCATTTCCTTTTTTCTTACTGAAGTAGATTTCTAATATTGCTAGATCAAAGAGGAAGGCACATTTTTCAGGAATCTTTCCAAACTGCTTTTCAGAATGACTAAACCAATTTTTAGCTTTACCAAGAGTGCCTCAAATGTTTTTGTCCTTCTGCATCTTCTTCAACAAATATCATTGTATTATATATATATTTGCCAATTTTTATCATCTTTGCCAATCTGATTGGTGTGATATGACACCTCACAATTGTTTTTTTTTATTATATTCATTTCTATTATTATTACTTCTTACAGGGACCTAGCCCACAAGATCAGTCCTTATGAACATTCTCAGCATACTCTACTGATGCAATCCTCAGTGTGGACTTCAGAGTATGTACAAGTATTGTTTCAGGTCTAGATATCATGTGAAGTCTCTTAATTGGCTGCTGAGCTGGAAATAGGAATGAATTTAAAAGCCACTAAATAGCCAAAGTATTTTCTTTTTCCTGCTTGGCTACATTTGAGTGAAGAGACAAGGACTGTATTAAGTACCTGCTGAAGAAAGAAGCATTGGATCTTTGTCTCTCTACCTAGACCACTGACCACATCCCCCCTCTTACCTGCTACTTCTGTCTCTGCTGTGTATTCCTGCTTTTAGCAGGGATATTTGATTCTGAGCTTTTTGAGTTTTGAGCTAGTTTTCTTCCATTCTCCTCTAATTTTATGATATGACTTTTTCTATCTAAAATCATATTTTCATTTGGAGCTTATTGTGGTATATGGTATGAGATACTGGTCTAAGCCTAATTTCTCCTAGATTGCTTTTCAGTTTTTCCTTTAGTTTTTTTGAATTGTGATCCTTACTTCACTAGTTTATGTCCTTGGATTTATCAAATGCTATGGTAATATATTTAATTCTTTCTAGAGTTTGTGTACCTGTAGCTTTTTTAAAAAATTTATTTCTGTTTTTAAACAATAGCAAATTGTTTAGATGATTGCTACTTTGTGGCACAGTCCAAAATCTAGTACTGCTAGGTCTTCTCTCCTCCTATTCTTTTTCATATTTTCCTATGAGATTCTTGATTTTTCTGTCCTTTCAGATGAATTGATAATTATTTTTCTACCACTATAAAGTAATCCCTTGATAGTTTAATTAATGTGGCATGGAATAAGTTAATTCGTTTTTATTGTGTTGACATGGCCCAACCATGAGCCATTATTATTATTTCTTATATTTCTTTGCTCCTCCTCCTACTATCCTGCTTATTATATTATTATAATATAGACATATAAATGATTTGTGTAGGTTTTTAAAAATATCCTTCTACTTTTTTGAAATTAGTGTTTCAATTAATTTTAATTAAATCTTTATGGTTTTCTAAGTAAACTATCATACTACTTTCAAAAATATATCACATTGATTTGTTGTTTTCTCATGGAATCACTATTCTAATTTTCTTTTTTCTTTTTTTTTTCAAAGAATAATTTTTAAATTAAAAACCCATATAATTCAGGAAAATGTTAAAAAGGAAATTCATTTGATATTGGCACAGTGTGAGAATAGGTGAAACTGTTACAGGTTAGGCAACTGACTGGATAATATTTCTTTTTTATTTTATTTTATAATTATAACTTTTTTTGACAGTACATATGCATGGGTAATTTTTTACAACATTATCCCTTGCACTTACTTCTGTTCAGATTTTTTCCCTTCCTCCCCCAACCCCCTCCCCCAGATGGCAGGCAGTCTTATACATGTTAAATATATTATAATATATTCTAGATACAATATATGTGTGTAGAACCGAATTTCTTGTTGCACAGGAAGAATTGGATTCAGAAGGTAAAAATAACAGTTTACACTCATTTCCCAGTGTTCCTTTTCTGGGTGTAGCTGATTCTGTCTATCCTTGATCAATTGGAATTGGATTAGCTCTTCTCTGTGTTGAAGATATCCACTTCCATCAGCATACATCCTCGTACAGTATCATTGTTGAAGTGTATAATGATCTTCTGGTTCTGCTCGTTTCACTCAGCATCAGTTGATGTAAGTCTCTCCAAGTCTTTCTGTATTTGTCCTGCTGGTTGTTTCTTACAGAACAATAATATTCCATAACATTCATATACCATAATTTACCCAACCATTCTCCAATTGATGGACATCCATTCATCTTCCAGCTTCTAGCCACTATGAAAAGGGCTGCCACAAACATTTTGGCACATACAGGTCCCTTTCCCTTCTTTAGTATTTCCTTGGGATATAAGCCTAGTAGTAGTATGGCTGGGTCAAAGGGTATGCACATTTTGATAACTTTTTGGGCATAATTCCAGATTGCTCTCCAGAATGGTTGGATTCTTTCACAACTCCACCAACAATGCATCAGTGTCCCAGTTTTCCCACAGCCCCTCCAACATTCATCATTATTTGTTCCTGTCATTTTAGCCAATCTGACAGGTGTGTAATGATATCTCAGAGTTGTCTTAATTTGCATTTCCCTGATCAATAGTGATTTGGAACACTCTTTCATATGAGTGGAAATAGTTTTAATTTCATCATCTGAAAATTGTCTGTTCATATCCATTGACCATTTATCAATTGGAGAATGGCTTGATTTCTTCTAAATTAAAGTCAATTCTCTGTATATTTTGGAGATGAGGCCTTTATCAGAACCTTTAACTGTAAAAATGTTTTCCCAATTTGTTACTTCCCTTCTAATCTTGTTTGCATTAGTTTTGTTTGTGCAGAAACATTTTAATTTGGTGTAATCAAAATTTTCTATTTTGTGATCAATAATGATCTCTAGTTCTCCCTTGGACACAAACTCTTTCCTCCTCCACAAGTCTGAGAGGTAAACCATCCCATGTTCCTCCAATTTATTTATGATTTCGTTCTTTATGCCTAAATCTTGGACCCATTTTGATCTAATCTTAGTATGTGGTGTTAAATATGGATCCATGCCTAGTTTCTGCCATACTAATTTCTAGTTTTCCCAGCAGTTTTTGTCAAATAATTAATTCTTATCCCAAAATTTGGGATCTTTGGGTTTGTTAAACACTAGATTGCTATATTGCCCTGTGAACCTAACCTATTCCACTGATCAATTAGTCTATTTCTTAGCCAATACCAAATGGTTTTGGTGACTGTTGCTTTATAATACAGTTCTAGATCAGGTACAGCTAGACCACCTTCACTTAATTTTTTTTTTCATTGCTTCCCTTGAAATTCTTGACCTTTTGTTATTCCATATGAATTCTGTTGTTATTTTTTCTAGGTTATTAAAATAGTTTCTTGGAAGTCTGATTGGTATAGCACTAAATAAATAGATTAGTTTAGGGAGTATTGTCATCTTAATTATATTCGCTCGGCCTATCCAAGAGCACTGAATGTCTTTCCAATTATTTAAATCTGACTTTATTTTTGTGGCAAGTGTTTTGTAATTTTGTTCATATAATTCCAGACACTCATTTGGTAGATATATTCCCAAATATTTTATACTATAGACCGTTATTTTGAATGGA
The DNA here is from genome assembly GCF_048593235.1 of Sminthopsis crassicaudata. Taxonomy (NCBI): domain Eukaryota; kingdom Metazoa; phylum Chordata; class Mammalia; order Dasyuromorphia; family Dasyuridae; genus Sminthopsis; species Sminthopsis crassicaudata. The sequence goes on from NC_133621.1 coordinate 60,039,580, forward strand.
ATTTCTCTTTGTATCTCTTGCTCTTGGATTGTGTTGGTAATGTATAAAAATGCTGAGGATTTATGTGGATTTATTTTGTATCCTGCAACTTTGCTAAAATTCTAAATTATTTCTAATAGCTTTTTAGCAGAGTCTTTGGGGTTCTCTAAGTATACCATTATGTCATCTGCGAAAAGTGATAATTTGATTTCCTCATTTCCTACTCTAATTCCTTGAATCTCTTTCTCGGCTCTTATTGCCGAGGCTAGAGTTGCTAGTACTATATTGAATTGTAATGGTGGTAGTGGGCAACCTTGTTTCACTCCTGATCTTACAGGGAAAGGTTCTAGTTTATTGCCATTACATATGATGTTTACTGATGGTTTTAAATATGTGCTCCTTATTATTTTAAGGAATAGTCCATTTATTCCTATACTCTCAAGTGTTTTTAGTAGGAATGGATGTTGGATTTTATCAAATGCTTTTTCTGCATCTATTGAGATGATCATATGGTTTTTATTAATTTGATTATTATTATGGTCAATTGTACTAATAGTTTTCCTAATATTAAACCAGCCCTGCATTCCTGGTATAAACCACTTGGTCATAGTGTATTATCCTGGGGATTATTTTCTGAAGTCTATTTGCTAATATCTTATTTAAGATTTTAGCATCAATATTCATTAAGGAAATTGGTCTATAGTTTTCTTTCTCAGTTTTCAATCTACCTGGTTTAGGTATCAGTACCATGTCTGTGTCATAGAAGGAATTTGGTAGGACTCCTTCAATCCCTATTTTTTCAAATAGTTTACATAGCATTGGAGTTAGTTGCTCTTTAAATGTTTGGTAGAATTCACCTGTAAATCCATCTGGTCCTGGGGACTTTTTCTTAGGAAGTTGGTTAATAGCTTGTTCTATTTCTTTTTCTGAGATGGGACTATTTAGACTACTTACTTCTTCCTCTGTTAATCTGGGCAAGCTATATTTTTTAAGGTATTCTTCCATTTCACTTAAGTTATCGAATTTATCGGCATAAAGTTGAGCAAAGTAGCTCCTAACTATTGTTCTAATTTCCTCTTCATTAGTGGTGAGTTCACCCTTTTCATTTTCAAGACTAACAATTTGCTTTTTCTCTTTCCTTTTTTTAATCAGGTTTACTAAGGGTTTGTCTATTTTGTTGGTTTTTTCATAGAACCAACTCTTAGTTTTATTAATTAATTCAATAGTTTTTTTACTTTCAATTTTATTAATCTCACCTTTTATTTTTTGAATTTCAAGTTTTGTGTTTGTCTGAGGGTTTTTAATTTGTTCCTTTTCTAGCAATTTTAGTTGTAAGCCCAATTCCTTGGCCCTCTCTTTATCTATTTTATGCAAGTAGGCCTGTAGAGATATAAAACTTCCCCTTGTATCCCACACATTTTGGTATGATGTCTCATTATTGTCATTTTCTTGGGTGAAGTTATTAATTATGTCTATGATTTGCTGTTTTACCCAATCATTCTTTAGTATAAGATTATTTAGGTTCCAATTATTTTTTGGTCTATTTTCCCCTGGCTTTTTATTAAATGTAATTTTAATTGCATTGTGGTCTGAAAAGGATACATTTACTATTTCTGCCTTACTGCATTTGATTTTGAGGTTTTTATGCCCTAGTATATGATCAATTTTTGTATAGGCTCCATGAACTGCTGAGAAGAAAGTATACTCCTTTCTGTCTCCATTTAGCTTTCTCCAAAGATCTGTTATATTAAACTTTTCTATTATTCTATTTACCTCTTTGACTTCTTTCTTATTTATTTTGTGGTTTGATTTATCTAATTCTGAGAGTGCAAGGTTGAGATCTCCCACTATTATAGTTTTGCTATCTATTTCCTCTTGCAGCTCTCTTAATTTCTCTTTTAAGAATTTAGATGCTGCCCCACTTGGTGCATATATGTTTAATATTGATACTGCTTCATTATTTATAATTTTTAGCAGGATATAATGCCCTTCCTTATCTCTTTTAATTAGATCAATTTTTGTTTTTGCTTGATCTGAGATGAGGATGGCTACTCCTGCTTTTTTGGTTTTGCCTGAAGCATAATAGATTCTGCTCCACCCTTTTACTTTTAGTTTGAATGTCTCACCCTGTTTCAGGTGTGTTTCCTGTAAACAACATATTGTAGGATTCTGATTTTTAATCCAGTCTGCTAACTGCTTCCTCTTTATGAGGCAGTTTGCCCCATTCACATTTATGGTTAAAATGATTAATTCTTTATTGCTTGTCATCCTATCAACCCCTGCTTATGCTTTTCCCCTTTCCTTCCCTCTTACCCCCCTACCCAGTATTAAACTTGTGAATACCACTTGCTTTTCACAGCCCTCCCTTTTTAGGATCCCTCCCCCAACACCACTTGCTTTTCACAGCCCTCCCTTTTTAGGATCCCTCCCCCACCTTAAAGTTACTCCCCTTATTTTACCCCTTTTCCTCACAATTTCTGTATTCCCTTCCCCTTAGCTTACTCCTTCCCTTTCACTTTTCAATGAAGTGGAAGAAGTTTCACCATAAATTGAATATGTCTATTGATACACACTATGTTCATCTCCCTCCTTTCTTTCTCTCAGATATAATAGGTTACCTTTGCCTCTTCTTGAGATGTAGTACCACCACTTTACACTTTTTTTATGATATAATTTCCTTTCCACCTCTAGTTTCTAAGACAAATTGTACATATGGTCTTTACATATTTTTTTGGCAGAAGTATAGTTCTCAAGATTTTTTTTTACCTTTTTAGAAATCTCTTGACTTCTGTATTTGAAGATCAAACATTTTATGTAGGTCTGTTTTTTTCATCAAGAATAGATGGAATTCATTTATTTCGTTAAATGTCCATCTTCTTCCCTGGAAAACAATACTCATTCTTGCTGGGTAAGCTATTCTTGGCTGCATACCAAGTTCCTTAGCCTTTCGGAATATCATGTTCCAGGCCCTTCGTTCTTTTAATGTGGACACTGCTAGATCCTGGGTTATCCTTATTGTGGCTCCTCCATATCTGAATTGATTTTTTCTAGCAGCTTCCAATATTTTTTCCTTCGTCTGATGGTTTTTGAACTTGGCCACTATATTTTTTGGCATTTTGATTTTAGGGTTCCTTTCAGTAGGTGATCGATGAATTTTTGCAATGTCTATTTTACCCTCTGTTTCCAAAATGTCTGGGCAGTTCTCTTTGATAATTTCCTTGAAAATAGTGTCCAAGCTCTTTTTTTCCTCACATTTTTCAGGGAGTCCGATTATTCTCAAATTGTCTCTCCTGGATCTGTTTTCCAGGTCTGTTGTCTTTCTAATAAAGTACTTAACATTCTTTTCAATTGTTTCCTTTCTCTGGTTTTGCTTGACTACCTACCTCTTGGTTTCTCCTTGAGCCATTCATTTCTACTTGTTCGAGTCTAATTTTCAATGATGTATTTTCTTCACTCACTTTTTTTTATATCTTTTTGTAATTGTCCAATTGTGGTTTTAAGTGAGTTTTTTTTCTTCTATGGTTTTTTTTTTTCCATTTTATTTTTTAGAGAGCTGATTTCTTTATCCAGCTCACTAATCCTGTTTTCCTTGGAGTTTTTTTATCTTTTCCAATTCATTAATCCTGTTTTCCTTGGAGTTGTTTGCCTTTTCTAATTCACTAATTTTATTTCTCAATGATTTGATCTCTTTATCCACTCTGGATAACTTCTCTAGGCTCTCTTTCCAAGCTTCCCTTTCCTTTTCTAATTTCTCTTCTAGCTCTCTTGTGAGAGCCTTTTTGATTTCCTCTATGAGATTCTTTTGTATTGAGGAGCAGCTCATATCCCCCTTAGGGGATTCCTCTGGGGAAAGTCTGTTTTTAGTCTCCTCAGTATTTGAAGTCTGCTCTCTCTCTCTCCATACAGAAGCTGTCAATGGTTAGAGCCCTTCTCTGGTGAATTTCAAGGATGTCTTCTCTTGGTGATTATTTGTGGGTTTCTTTTCTGGTCAAGCATTAACTCTGAGGCTTGTCATGAAGCAAGTCTTGAGAGAAAGCGCGGAGCTCAAGCAGCTGTCTGCCTCCACGCCGCCATCTTGGCCGGAAGTCCCCCACTATTCTAATTTTCAAGGATTGTACCACATTGGCAAAGTCAGCTTCAAACTATTTATTATTCCTCCAGAAATCTAATTTCACATATAAAATTTTTCATATAAATTTCTTTTAAAATTTTTTAAAATTTATTTCATCTATTCCAGCTACTCTTGTCTTTGTGACCAAGTCATTCCCCTCCTCCTAATCCCAGGCTCTGTTTATAGTTGCTTTAGAGTTACTTTCTATCTCTGTATTTATCTCTAGGATATCCCTTGACCCATTATATTTTTTCATGCTACTTAGTGTCTCCTTCTGTTTACTTATGTCTGCAGCCTTAATTCTTAATTCTTAATTTGTACTTTGGACCAAGACCATGATTTGTCTCCTCTCACAGATTGGAGTTGGTCAGGCTCTTGTTGTCTCAGACTCAATTTTATGGACTTTACTTACTGTCTTTTTTACCTTTTTTCCTGTCTCTGGGCTCAAAAGTGCTGGCAAATTCCTGACCCAGCAAGAGCTCTATGTGGTTTTTTGCCTTTACCCACTGTTCCCTTTCCTTTTATCATTTCTACTCAGACTTCTGCTGTAGTCTTCTGGTCTTTTAGGGCTTCCCAAATCAGTGTGTTATGATGGTAGTTTTCCATCTACTTTGGGTCAAGTATTCTTTGGGCTCTGATCTGTTCACCTGAGCTTATGATAGCTTCCTTGGCTTTTTTGTGACATTCTGGGTTAAGTGAAGAAGCTTATTATTCTTTGGATTTCTTGATCATTTTTCAATGTAGGACCCATTTTAGATCATTGAAGGAATATATCTGCAGTACTGGACTCCTTCCTGACCTGCCATCTCAACTGGAATTACAACTCCATCAAATTCAAAGAAAAAGCTCTATCCACCTCCTCTGAGGAAAGGTCTTATAGATATGTGTTCCAAAGACAAAAATGAGCTTATTTATTTGGCAGAAACAGAGAATATTACTCAAAATGTTAAGTGTTATGAAAATACTTTTAATATGATGAGTCAAATAAGCATTCCTCAGCTTCAGTTGTTAACTTATGGCTAGATGGCTGTTAATAAAGTTATATATTAATTGTGAGATCAGTAGTAACCTCACTAGAGAATCTAACATGAATTAAAATAGATAAAACAATGAATTCTAAATAGTTTTCTCTAAAAACATCTTTGTTGCTACCTAGAGGTAACTAGATGACACTATGCATAAAGCACTGGAAGTCAAGAAGATCTGAATTCAAATACAGCCTCGGTCACTTTATAAGCTATAAGACCTTAGTTCCTTACCTATTGCCTGCCTCAATTTATAAAATGGTTTTGATAAAATCTATAAAATGGTTATGATCATAGCCTTTATTTCCAGGGTTTTTGTGAGGGTAAAATGAGATAATATTTGAACAGCGCTTTTCAATATCTTAAAATGTTATATAAATGCTAGGTGTTGTTATCAAACATAGTAAAATTGTGATGTGCATGCTACTTATATAGGATTCTGATACTATTTTAAAAGTCAGATGACTTATTATTTCTAAATTACATCTTCATAAAGCTTAGTTCACTATCATTACAATATTTTAACTAAGAACATAAGACTTTCCTCAGTCACATGGGGGAATTTGTTGAAAATCATTTCTAACACTACCTTGATATAAAAATGAGATTGATTTGGATTTTGTCCTTAAGTTATCAGAGATGGTGTTGAATGATTTCTGCTTGGATATATTCTTCCTCAGCCATATCCCCAACTCCTTTCTCACAGGCCCTAAGTTTGAATTATAGCTCTGCTTCCCACTAATTATGTGAACATAGGCAAGCCAAAGAGCAATTCACTAGATATCAGTTATCTTATAAACAAAATGAAGATGGCAGAGTAGGAGTGGAGGAGTTGGACTAAATGAATTTTTAATCCCCTTTCCAAGTCTAGATCTGTGATCCTAGAAAATGCTGTGATCTTGCTTAGATTTTGAGAGGGTCAAGCTTTTAGAGTGGTTGAAATTCAGTTGGTGAATAAAGATATTTTAAGCAACAACCTGGGTGACTAATAGGGATCAGCCATCACCAGAAGAGAAGTCTTGCAGAGGGCCACTGCTGGACAGGTCAGTGCCCATTCTTGGCAGTGCCAACCAAGTGACTGTGATCTGGCATAATGCTTAAGGGTATCTAAAAATAATCTAGTCCCTTTGTTATTTTCTCCCCTTTATTATTATTATTACTCTGATTAAGTAAAAATATTTTCCTATGCAAAGAACAGGAAACGAGCTGCAAAAGCATGAATCTCTATTATTTGCAGTTTTGATTTTTTTCCCCCAAATTTAGCAGGAAGTCTCTAATACTGCAATGTTTGTCTAAGTCACTTTGTGGATTTCCTTCTGCTCTCTTTTGTTTATTTTAAAATAATTCATTTCTTCCTTTGTTTAAAATCACTATCACTATCCTCAATACTCCAGATCACTGCCGTCTAAAAAAAATTAAAGCTCTCCTTCGTATCAGATTAGAATGTAATGCAAAATAAATCTAGAACATAACTAAAATAAGTCATCCAATCCTGAATCTTTACTACAGTAGCCAGGGAAGTGTGGAACGTGGGACTAGAAGAAATTGCCAATGCTGTATGTCCATAGACTTTTTATTATAACAACATTTAGCCTTTAGGTTTTATTCTTGAAGGGGCTGAGTGGGGGAAGAGAGGAGAATGTGTTCAGTGAGTCATGAATCTGTGATGGGGAATTTATTGGCTACCTAGTAGAGGACAAGAAAAAGATGTCTAGTGATTATCTTTATCAGCTTAAACTAGCCCAAAGTAGGAATCTAGAGGAGAGATCTCTGGCAAGACATGATCTGAAGTACTTTAGAGAGCAAAATAGACTATGCAAAATAGTCATGCAATGAGGAAATCTAAATGCTTGGGTGTAACCAGTTCATAGTAGTTATAGCCCACATGGTAATGATAACCAAAAAAAAAAAAAAAAAAAAAAAACAACAAAATAAAATAAAATAAATCATAGGATTTTATATTTGGATCTGGAGAGACATTTGAAGCCATATAAATCCAACTCTCCTTCCTTTACAGATGAAGCTCAGAAAAATTAAATAATTTGACTTAGGTCATTAAGTCAAATTAACACTATACCATCCTACCTCTTATTAGGTGGTTCAGTGATAGAGCACCAAACCTGGAGTCAGGAAGATCACAATTCATATTTGGCCTCAAATACTTACTAGTTGTGTGACCATGAGCAAACCTCAGTTTGCCTCAGTTTTCTCATATGCAAAAGGGAATAATAGTAGTACCTACCTACCTCCTGGGCTCATGGTGAGGATAAAATGTGATAATAATTATGAAGTACTTAGCTCAGCACCTTAGTAAAGTGCCTTAGCATATAGTAGGTGCCACATAAATGTTAGTTATTATAATTATTACTACTAAACCTTGCTTCTGTGAGTTAGTTAAAACACATAAAGTAGATAATCCTAGTAACATAGATTTAAAACTATCAGGGACCTTAAAGGTAATTTAGTCCAATCTCCTTATTTTATAGATAGGAAAACTGAGGTAATACAAGTCATGTAAGTACTAAGTGACAAAGGCAGTATTTGAACCCAGTCCCTGTGACTCCCAAATCAGTGCATCATGTTGCCTCTGAGAGGTGAGATTGCGGAATCCAAGAAGGTAGAGATCCATACATATGGGTGAAGGAGAATCAAGTGTTGAACCAAGTGGGGGGGGTAGAATTATTGCCCAGATAAAGAATTTGGAAGATAAATGTTAAGTTAAGCAATCTGACTCAAAACTGAGGGTGGGAGGTAAGGATAATCTATATTCTTTGGGGAAAGCAAGCTGAGGACTGAATGAAATGAGCCTCTGTCCAGTCCCTAGATTCCCACACCAGTTTATAATCCAAAGAAACGAATTTCAGAAGGCTGGGAAGACTAGTTTTGGCTAGCCAGAGCCAGGGCTGTCCAACCAGAAAAGAATGAATATAAAGAATAAATCCGAGGCTCTTCTGAAAGGCAGGAGGAAGTTAAGTGCTGTAGCTGGCTCTGAGGATGGAGACTAACAATAACAAGCTTTGTAAACTGTGGAACTGTTCACCTTTCTGTCTGTTATTGTAACATTAATGGCCCTGTGTCCATTATACATTCTGTGGTAGAGCTTTATCCACTATTCTATTCAAATAACTTTGAAGTTAGTATTCTATTTCTGAAAGAAGTGGAAGGGGTAGGGACAGAGGGAAACGTAGGTGGGTATGTTTGCAGTAGACTGAGAGGTGTAGCTATCCCCAGTAAGCGAAGGTAGCAGGGGCAGTAAGATATACGAAATGGCAATGACTGGCTAGTTCATTTCGAGAGAAGGAAAAAACAGATTGCAGAGTTACAGCATATATGGCATCACATATTGCCATCTCAATGAGTAGCTAGAGATTATAGAATAGTTGAACTATTCACTAATCAGGTTTTTTTCTTTTAGAATTAAACATTTGAGGAAAATTAGGAAAGGGGAAAATACATCAAACTCACCAGGAATTTAAAACAATTAATATTTCCCCTCCTAATTGCTTGAAACAATTTTTAGCATTCTTTTTTTTTTTAATTTTGAGTTCCAAATTATTTCCCTGCCCCATTAAGAAAGCAAACAATTTGATATAGGGTTATACATGTGTGGTCATATAAAACATATTTCCATGTTAGTTATGACACAAGCAAACCCTCCCAGAAAAATAAAGAAAAAACATGTTTTAATCTGCATTAATAATCTATAAGTTCTTTTTCTTAAAAATGTAATAGTATTTCATTTTTTCCAAATACATGCAAAGATAATTTTCAACAATTACCCTTATGTTCCAATTTTTTCTCCTTCTCCCTCCTCCTGTCCCAAAGACAGCAAGCAATCTGATATAGGTTAAATATATAATTCTTCTAAACATATTTTCATATTAGTTATGTTGTGAAAAAAATCAGATTAAAAGGGAAAAACCCATGAGAAATTTAAAAAAAAAACAAGTGACCAACAACAAAAAAACAACAAAAAAAAATAAAAATTCAATCCTTTGATCCACAGTTAGCCTCCATAATTCTCTCTTTGGATGCAGATGTCTCTTTCCATCACAAATCTGTTAGAATTGCCCTGAATCACCTCATTGTTGAAAAGAGCCAAGTCCACCACATTTGATTATCATATAATCTTGTTACTGTGTACAATGTCCTCTTGATTCTGCTCACTTTACTTAGCACTAGTTCAAATAAGTCTTTCCAGACTTTTCTGGCATCATTCTGGTCACTGTTTCTTATAGAATGATAATATTCTATTACATGATTCACATATCATCACTTTTTCAGCCATTTCCCCCACTGAGGGGCATCCACTCAATTTCCAGTTCCTACAAAAAGGGCTGCTACAAAATACAATCAATTTTGCACATGTGAGGCCTTTTACTCTTTTATGATATCTTTGGGATATAGGCCCAGCAGAAAAACTGCTAGGTCAAAGGGTATGCCCAATTTTATAATTCTTTGGGCATAGTTTCAATTTGCTCTCCAGAATGGTTGGATCAGTTCACAACTCCACCAACAATGTATCAGTGTCCTATTTTTCCCACATTGCCTCCACCATTTATCATTATCTTTTCCTGTCATCTTAGTCAATCTGAGAAGTTTGTCTTAATTTGCATTTCTCTCATCAATAGTGATTTAGAACATTTTAAAAATATTACTAGAAATGGCTTTAATTTCTTTGTCTGAAAATTGTTCATATCTTTGATAACTTATCAATTGAAGGATGACTTGTATTATAAATTGGAGTCAATTCTCTTTATATAATTTAGAAATGAAGCTTTTATCAGAAACACTGTAAAAAATTTTCCCCAACTTTCTACTTCTCTTTTCATTGACCCACTAGATTTCCTACGGCATTGAGTTCAAATACAGCTGACTTGAGTTAAAATACAGCCTTATCCACTCTGGGCTTGTCACTTAACCTCTGAATATCTCAGTTTACTCATCTGTAAAAATGAGGATAATAGTAATTCCTATCTAATTGGGTGATTGTGGGAGACAAATGAGATAATACCTGTAAAGTGTTTTGTAAACTTTATTGTTAGATAAATGCTATCATCATCATCATCATCATTGTCATCATATCATCACCCCCATCATTTTGTTGTCATCATTCTTCTCATCATCATTGCTATTGTTATTATCAAGGTCATTATCATTTCCTCTCAAACTATAGCCCAAGAAAGATTCTTTTCCCTTTTCTTTTTTTCTTTTTAGCTTTTGAAATTGTTAATTTAATATATCCCAGACCCATGTCTAGGATCAGGCCCTAGAAAAGGTTTTTTTCTTCTTTGCAAAAATGTGCAACTTATTGAATTTTAGGAATTAATATAGAAAATAAAACATGTTCATCTATAGAATGAATTTTGGATAATTTTATATAGAGCCACAACTAGAAATTTTGGCACCTGGGATAACCAGCTATAAATAAATGATTGGATCAACACTATAATTCATTATGTAGAAATAATACAAGAAATAATTGACATATTCAACTGGATCATTAGGGGAAATCCCAGGAAACTAGTCTTTTGGGAGAGATCACATGATGCTGGATTCATATATATGTGTTTATAATAAGAAGGAATCCTGATACTCTGTGGTAGGAGAGACTTTGGAATTGATCTCATGAGAAGGAAAAAGAGATCCTTTAAGAATACATCTTGGGCCACTACAAAGCCATTGCTAGCAATGACCCATCAGGGTAAGCTAGACCAGGAGGAGCTCATCTGATTTGTTTCCTCTGGGGTTAGGTGACATAAGGTCATCTGGTAGTTTCTTAATTTAGCTAGTTATTCTTACTAACAACATGCTAAATTCAGTTGTTTCTGAATCCCTGAAAAAATGGAAAGTACTTTCAAAAGGTAAAAATAATAGTAAATATTTATATAATAACACTTTAAAGTTTATAGTTTTATATATTATTTATGCATTTATTATAATTTCATATTGAATCTCACCTGATCACAAGTATGTGTTGTTCTATTATTAACCCCATTTTACAGATGAGGAAAGTGAGACTAAAAGAGGTGAAATTTGTTCAAAGCTACTTAAGGAATGAGGGTTGGAAGCATGATTCAAATCCAGCTCATCCTGACTCCAACTCTGATGTTCTATCCACTAATCTACAAATGACATAATTTTAAAAAAGTCATTATTTTGGATTTTGGGCTCTCTAAATTACATTGCTTTAGCCAAGAGCTCTGTTTGTCCCATTCTAGTTAAAGCTGTGGAGACAGAGACAGGGAAGAGAGAGAGGGGAGGGTAGAGATGGGGAGGGAAGGAAGGAGAGGAAAAGAGAGACAGAGTGTTTTTCAAGTTTAAGCCATGAGAAACTGAGTAATATAGGAGAAAAAACAGTGTATTCAGATCTGAGAACCTGATTTTAAATGGGGGTTTGTCAACTGTATCTATTACTTGGGTGAATTCAATTAACTTTGTAGGACTCAGTTTCTTCATTTTACCTTGAATGTTCTTCTGACTCTGTGATCCAATTAAAAGAACGCTTGTTGATTGTCAGACATCCCTCCCATATTTGGGAATTCTTTATAAAACAAGAGCCTGGAGTGGAGGGAATCTATCTCCTCCCAGGAACAGTTGTAGTGATTATTTTCCTTTACCTCCATCTTCTCTAACTCAGAAAGAATGTCAGGTTATGATAAAAAGTCAAGATTAAGTTTTAAATTGAACAGGGTTTTTCATAAAATCCTATCTTTTGTTTTTGTATAACAAATACTTATCTGTATGAATCATCCTAGTTTTTTCAAACTTATATACTATATAAAGTTTCACCAACAAGCTGTTTGTAGGTGATAACAAAGTGTTTTCTCCTGAATTAGTTTAGAAAAATATTGTTTTAAGATTTTATTGATTACTTGATGCTTTAAAAATAACTTTTGGATAACTTTAAAAATATATATAATTTACATTTCCCCTTGTCTTTTCTTTCTTCCTCTCTTTAAAAGCCATTCCTTAAATAAAAAAATAAAAAGAGGGGGAAAATTAATTCCTCAAAATTCGCATGTCCAAAAAGTCTGACATTGAATGCAATAGTTTCCCCATTTATGCAAGTAAGATAGAGAGATGCTATCTTCTGTCTCCTTTGGGGGACATCTTGGATCATTTTAATTCCACATATACATATATATATATGTATATATATACACACATATACATATTTATACATATACATACACACATATTTTTTAAAATGGTCTCCCTATATTGCGTAGGCTGGAAGGACAGTGGCTACTCACGGTCCCACTCAATGGGACATAAACTGGACTTGCTCCATTTTCAGCGCTGGCTGGTTTGCCCCTTCTTGGGCAGCCTGATGATCCCTTGCTTTGAGGGATTCACTATATTGCTGCTGTTTAATGAGGAAACCCAATGGGCTTGTTCCCAATGGTTCAGAACTCCTGTGCTTAAGTGATCCAACTGCTTCAGCCTTCCCAGTAACTGGGGTGTGCTGGCCATGCAGTATGCTACTGAATGATGGATTATTGACTTAATCACCAAGTGAGAAATAGCATGCTTTAAAGATCAGGTCCTTCTTGACCAGGCCCCCCATTAAAAAAGAATAATTATTAAGTCATACATCAAAACACATGGGAGAAAAAGAGCTTCCTCTTATTTATTTTTATTTTTATTTTTTATTTTTTTAACTGTGAGACATATTTTTTATGTAACATAAAAGCAATTTCTGCTTAAAGTTTGGTCCTGACAACCTTTCCCCTGTTACTTCAGAACAGCCTTCCTCCCTTACTCTCCCCCCCCAACTTCCAATCACATCTCATTGTAATCTTGAAACAAAAGATGAAATTCCACAGCTATGGTAAAAACAGAAACACATTCTTTCAATTAGGATTTTTAGAATAAACAAAGAGATCAGTGTTAATGTTAACACATTCTTGGAAAAGATGCCTTCCTGAAACTTACTCCCCATTTTTGTCTCGTCAATAGTAAATAAAAGAAACACTTCTCCTGCTTTTATTTGCAAAAACAGGTATTCCTACTCTAGTGTGGCCACGGTAAATGCCATCTGATTGTCTCATGACACATTCTATTTTCTTTACAGAATCACGTACCTCCCCAATTTTGATTAAGTGCTCTATTTAAAGAAAACCAGCTAGGTCTTTCTTCATTTAAAGGAGATTGAGAATTCTAGACTAGGATGTTTTTAAAATATTAATTCTGAATTTTCATAATACAGTTGAGATTTCAGTGCTTTATGCTTCCACAAATGCAAGGAAATTAAATTCCTCTTGTTAAAATAAACATTTCCTATTTTTAAATCTGTATTTTAGACTAGTGAATAAGAAAAGGGGAATAATCCCACTGCGTAAATCCACTGCTGGATCATATGATCCAGATTCATAAAAACATTTATATTCATCAATTGAGTAGTTGTTTCCAAACAAACCTCACAAAATAAGCTTTGCATCTTAAATATCTTCGTTAAACCTTACTTTTGTACCCTATTAAATTGTTTATAGTGACAGGAAATTTTTCAAATAGACATGAAAAGGCCTACTCACCTTGAATCAGCCTAAGAAAGTTCCTTTGCCAGCTGAAGCTGTCACCCTGCATGATTCTCCCTGTGATCCTCAGATATAATTCTCAGCAGGCCGGCCTCATGATGACATTATAGGAACAAATCATTGGAAACTTGTCTTGTTAATTAGGAAGCAAGAGGCAAGTTCATCTTTGCTATTTTTTTAAAAATCTTTTTGTATGTTTCTTTGCAAAATCCCAATGATCAAGATGAAATTAATTAATAATAAGTGATAAGGGACAGGAGACATGACATTTTGCAAAATGTTTCCGTAGCTAGTTTCCTAGGCATTTCTGTGAAAGACAAAAGAAAACAGGACACAGAAAATTTCAGGGATGGAGAACAGTATTAATAGAGAAATAAGTCGAGGGAGAAAATGGCACCAGCTTGTCCCTTTCCTAAATAAAACTAACTCAAATAATAGTCCTCAGTAAGCTTATTCAAAAATATCATGAAGCAGCTCAGATCCTACCCCCTTTCTGCTGCACACAATTAGTCCTGAGCCCTCGAGATCCTTCTGTGGAACTAGTACATTGTGACCAGCTTGTGCTTTCCAAATCTCCTCTCCTCTCGAGACATCACAAAGCAAGGGGCCTATTCTGGGCAGTAGGAGTAGGAGCTCCATCTCTATGCTGATCGATCCTTCTCAAATCTGCCTGGCGTGTTCCTGACTCTCTTGTGGCCTCCAGTCTTGCCAATCCAGCTCCCTTCCAGACATCTCCAGCTCAGTCTGTCCAGAACTCATTTCCTTTCAACTCTCCCTTCCCGCCTGTTTCCCTTTACTGTCAAGGGCAACGCCAGCCTCCCAGCCCTTCAGGCGGGCAGGCTACGATCATTGTAGATTCTCACCGTCCCTCATCCCCTTTATCCAATCCATTGTCAAGTCACTTTGACAATAACTCCCATATATGTCCCTCTGACACTTCAGGCCCTCATTCCCTCACACCTGGATTATTATAATCACCTGCTGGTGAGTCTGCCTGCCTCGTCTCCCCATTTTAACCACTAAAGTGACTTTCTTAAAATGCAAGTCTGATCATGTCAGGCTCAGTAATAAACTAATACATTCTAAGGCTTCCTATGACCTTCAAATGCTCTGGTAGTCAGAGCCCTTCATGGACTAGCCCCCTCCTACCTTTCTAGTCTTACATTTTATTCCCTGATAAATACTTTTAGCTCCCAATATTTTCTCTTACTGTCCCCCATCCAGGGATGTTCTTTCTCTCTCTTCTATGGACTACTGACCTCCCTGGATTCTTTTAAATTCCAACTCAAATCCTGGAAGTCTTTAGTAAGCCCACTTAATTGCCTTAAGTGCCTTCCCTCTGTGAATGATTTCCTATTTGTTGTGTATATAGCTTGCTTTGTATATATGTGTTTGCATGTTGTCTCCTACTCCCCTTCCCTCCCTTAACTTATAAGGGTTTTAAGGGCAGAGGTGATCTTTTGCTTCATTTTGGACCCCTAGACTTTAGCCCAGCACTTAGCACTCAGTAGTAGGTACTTCATAAATGTTGATTGGCTGAGCTGAATCAACTTGAAGGGCCTAAATATCTGTCCTCCGTAGAATAAATTTCTCCTGCTATGATCAAATAAATCTCTCTTTTTTTTTAACTGTTGGCCTACAAAATATCTCATTTTATTCACAAACTGGAGCTAAATTTCCAGGAACTGACTTGAATTAGGTCTAGCCCAGAACAGGGTAGGAACTGATGAGAATATCTTTAATACTCATGTTATATAAGGAATATCATATATATTCTATATAAAATATATAATTACATGCATAAAGACTATTATACATAATAAAGAACAAATAATTATATATTTAAATAATATCATATTTAATATTCTTTTTAATGAAAACTCTAAACAACTTTTTAAACTGTGGGGTCATGATTCCATTTGGGGTTTTATAACTGAATGTAGGGGTCATGAAATTATGATTTATTATCAGTAAATGTTTGATTTGCATATCTATTTTAGAGATCCATATACCCAAAGTCATGTAAACATTTCTTGTGCAAAAAAAGGGTCACAAGTGGAAAAAGTTTAAGAATTCCTGATATGAAATATATCCAAGAAGTCGACCAGTCATGTTGCAAAATGGAAAGATTTAAAAGTCTGATACTCTGAATAATATGC
Source organism: Sminthopsis crassicaudata (assembly GCF_048593235.1). Classification (NCBI taxonomy): domain Eukaryota; kingdom Metazoa; phylum Chordata; class Mammalia; order Dasyuromorphia; family Dasyuridae; genus Sminthopsis; species Sminthopsis crassicaudata. The sequence continues at coordinate 60,055,394 of NC_133621.1, forward strand.
TATTGCCTGTGACAAGTAAAAAGGTGGAGAGAAAGAAACGTTATGCTGGGGAATTCCTTATCAAGGATCTTTGGACAAGAATCCTAAAAAGGTTGAGAAGGCACGGATGTATTGCAACATAAATTGTTGAGGGAAGTACTCACATCAAAGATATCAGGGATCCATCTGGGAGAAGAAATATTAAGTAAACAGGAGAGGGATTTTTGGAAAGGGATACTGATGACCTTTGGATGGAGGAAGGAGAATAAAAAGTACCTTTTGTGTATTCCAGATATTCCTAAGCCAGCCTAAAGAGGAAGAACTTAGTAGAATTGAAAACTATTCTGCAACTGCTCTAAAGAAGCCAGGAATCTCATTCATCTTTTTTTAGACTGGGGGATTTCTTGATAAATCTAAAAGCAGCTTTGCACTCCACCCAAATTCCTCTTCTCAACTCCTTTGCAAATTTACCTAAGAAATCTTTGCTTCATTTCCGTAGAGGTAATTGTAATTACAGTCATTTGTAGGAATTGCTTGCCTTATATGCCTAATTAGTATGCTGTACAATAACAATTATTCTTGCTATTAAATGTGTCAGATTAACTGTGGTTAAATTTTATTTGGTGACAATGTTAACTCTTGATGTATGTGTTCAGTGCTTGCTCAAACAGCTTCTTCAACCACTCGATATAAAACTATTGAAAATATTATTGCCTGTTATCATCATGGCTTCTTTCTGCCTCCTTGTCTTTTCACCTCTGCCTCTAGAACCAATTCTGGGCACCCATCCTAAGGCCGAATGGGCGAAGAAAGAATGAAGGAAGTGGGAAAGGGTTAAAATGCCCCCTTAGAGTGCTCTGGGACCACAAAAAATAAGTGGAATGGATTTTAGGGTCATTACAAAGAGTAGTGGGATATCTTGCTTTATTTCTCATTCTTCATCTCTAATCCTTCACTTTTCAAGTCATGTGTTGGGACTTAGCACGGGAAATATCACCAGAAATCAAGACAAAGAGGAAAAAGTAATGAAATACTAAGTGAACAAAGGTTTATTGTTTCATCCTCTGGGAGCATTTATGGGTCTCTTTTGTGTTTTTTAGAATGGGAACCAGCTATGTGTGCAAACAAACACATGTGAATGGAATGAATGATTGTGGGGGTGACATAGGATATGCAATCCTTGCTCTCACAACCTTGTAATAGTATAATGGTGACCCAAAATAAATGGGAAAAAAAGAAAATACAATGATTTATGGTTACAGTTGTTTTTTTAATAATTAAAATTTGATTTCCTAAATATAGCCCAAGGGCCTTCTCAATATGACCTGCTGAAAAATACCCAGTTTATAAAAGTGAAAAGATTGGGCCAAGGTCATATAACTAATAATTGGCAGAACTGAGAAATGAATAATAAGGATAATTAGCTTATATATATGATGGTTTAAGGTTAGCAAAATGAGATGGGTCTGTCTATAATGTCTATATGTTATACATTATATATTAATAATTTTACATTAATAGTAATATAATCTCAATAATAATATAATAGATAATAAAAATAACATAATAATATAATGTATATTATATAATACATCATCATAGTGTTCTATATAGCCCTCCCTTTCCCCCTTGGAAAGAGCCATTTCATATGAAGTTAGTATTATTACATAGTGTAAATAGGAAAAAAAACAGCAACCATGAAACAATGAAAAGTGAGTATTTGTTTTATTTCTTAAGTTCAGAATAAAATAATTTTTTTAAGGTGAATATCGACTACTTCATGCAGGTGGGAGGTTCTTGAGTGTTACACTTTGTATATGTTTTTGAATTTTTCAATGGATTTGTCAGTTGTACTGATTTTTTTTTCTCTTCATCTCTAAAAAATATTAATTGTCCTTTGGGATGTCCTGCATGCTTGTAATGTCCTCCATTCTCATTCATGACTCAGAATCCTTAGCTTTTTTCAAAGTTCTATTTGGGTGCTACTTATTCCAAGAAGACTTTCCTGAGTCCTTTAGGAATGAATGTTCTATCTGTTTCTCTCAGTGTCTAATTTGTTGTAAGTAAACATAAGTGTGATGAATAGTAAAATATGAGAGTTGTGCCTTCTGAGTATCACAGGAAGTAATGACTATGGAAGATCCATTGATCTTCTGAACCTGGGCAACTGTCATAGAACTGTCTGTGTGAGCTCATGTTCAGTGGGAGAGATATGTGCTCTGGGGCAGTGCTAAAGGATTTTTTTAGGGTGGTAAAGCCATCTCTTATTATTATTATTAACTCAATCTATGATTTTGTGGTTTTGTATAGCTTTTTGGGGTTCCTTTTCCCAGAATCCATGAATTTGAAATTTGAGAATATTCTTTCTCATAAAATATGTGCTTTAAATTATCTTTGGCTTATATTCTAAGCCCAGTAAATAACTAAAAATTGAGGCCATTTTTGGTTTACTGGATACTTCACTAATATATAATTAATTTTGTTACTGGGGGTTGAGTATATTACTTCTCATCTTATCTCTGTGTATTATAGGGTCATTGATCTAATACGTCATTCTTTGAGCATTTGTTTAAGCATGAAAATACTCTGTGTGTGTGTGTGTGTGTTTATATACAGATACTCTGAAAAAGGTAGCAAAAAACAACATTAGAAAAAGTGTTGACAACTCTAATCCAAATACATCTGTTACATCTGTGGATGTGTTTACCATCTGTATTAGTGAGAGACAGAAAATCTCCTTTATGTCATTATTTTCTTGTGTAATTCATCTCATTTATATTAACTTTTCTAAGTGCATATTCTTAACTAACAAAATGTGTGAAAGAAACAGTCCCATCATTTCCATTTTTGCAGTAACTAATACACAGAGATATATACTTTGGAGGCTAGCAAACATTTTTAGTAATGTATAAACAAGGGAGATGATGAAATTTTAGTTAGTAACACAGGTAATGTAGCAAAGTGGGACTGAGTAGGATGAAGGGTTAAGTGAGTGGTACAGATAGGTCCTATAGCAGATTTGGATGCAGGTAGGTGACTCAGTAAATAGCATAATACCCCCGGAGGCAGATACTTATTAACTATGTGATTCTGGACAAATCACTTCATTCTGTTTGCCTCAGTTTCCTCATCTGTAAAATGAGCTGGAAAAGAAAATGACAGACTACTTCAATATTTTTTGCCAAGAAAACCCCACAAATTTACAAAGAGTTGGACACAACTGAAATGACTGAACAACAGAGGTCAATGAAACTTTTGCAGAGGAACTGAGACACCTTGAAAACCAGGAGGAATTCTGATAGGTCAGGGAAAGTAAGAATTCTGAGCACCCACTCTCCAGCAGGAAATGGTCAAGATCAGCAATGTGATCTGGATACTTTGGGATCCGGCAGTAGACTAGACTTTACATTGGAAAGAGTTCACATTGGGAAATATGAGGTGACTTGAGACCTCATGGTCTCATGTCCTTGAATGTCAGATTAAGAAGTTTGGGCTTTAACATGCTGACAATAAAACTCATTAAGGGGTTTTAAAAAGGGAAGTTTCATAATGAAACTGAGGGGGAGGGGAGAGTTAGTCAAAATCAATGCTAATAGTACATAGCCATATTATTTATTAAAGAATTCAGAGAAACATAGGAAGATTTTTCTGAGCCAATGTAGACTCAAGAAAATATAACCAGAGGACCAATATGTAAAATGATTGCAAATTTCTAGCATCAATTTTGGCTGTCCTCCCCATACCCACTATCCAACTTACATGTTGGATCTCACTAGGCTATGACATCCAACCCAAATAGAAAGGGGGGGAGGTTCTTAAGGAGTCTTGTGACTCACAGATTGACTTAGAAAGCCAAATATGTTAACATACTTCTTTTTTATTAATATAATAATACATTAAAATTATATAGGAATTACATTTTAATCTAGTTTCTTTTGTTCTCGAAAAGGTCTATGACATCAGGGAGGTAACGCCATGACATGCAAGTGAATTGGACTTAAGTGAGGGAGGTCTGTGCAAGGTCACGTGCCTCACTTTCCCCTCCAGAACCATCTGGGTCCAGGGGCCAGAGAGAGATCAGGATGACTGGAGATAACCCTGGATGCAGTGGGAGACCTGGGCCTTTTAAAGCTAAAGTCTTAAACAGATCTCAGTTTGACCAAAACAGTGTCCAATCAGGGATTAAGGCTATATAAGAAATGAAGCAGAGAATGGCTTCTTTTACTTAGTCAAAAAAATAAAATTAAATTAATCAAGGAGGGGGAAGACCCTTAGGTTTCTGACCAAAACAGCTTACTCTGAGTCATCAGGATACCTTTGTCCTAGAAGATGATTACCTCAGTTTCAAGGGCTTCTCTGGGTCCACATACTTAAATTTTTTTTTTTCTTTTGCAAGATCTTGAACAAGTTTGTTGATTGAAGAACATACTAAACATCAAGTGATGAACACATGCCTCTTGTAATTAGGATAATGTGAATAAATTTCTGCTTGTTTTGTAGAATTAATAATCAGAGTAGGCTTGGGGCTCCAACCTTGTCTCTATGTAGCTTTCAATTGATTGCTAATGGAGCTTTTTATCTATCCTGGGATCTAAAATGGGTAAGACAAATTCTTATGTAAATATTCTTCATTGATAGCTTTTGTTTTTGTATGTCCTTTCTGAGTGTATCCCCGTGTTCTCCCTTATCCACTAAGCCTTTAGAGTTGGAAGCCATTTAGACAAGTTCTTCAAGAACACAATCTTAAACTATGGCTTTTGTGTCCCCTCTGATGGATGTGCATGTCTTGAATACTCAGCCAGAGGACAAAGCTAGCTCAAAGCCAAGATATTTACTAGAATAAAGTAATCATAAAACATCTTCCCATAAACTTGGGATGCACTCCCTCACAAGTATTTATAGCAGCAGTAGGAAGAGTAGACACAAGCAAAAGTCATAAAAGGAGAATCGTAAAGATAGAGGACAATGCAGCCATGATGTACAATGAGTTAGGGACAAGTCATGTAGGGCCAGAGGTGTCTGGGAGACACTACTGTTGCCCTGGATGATGTCCTCCTGGACACCATTGGTGCTGCTCCATCACTCTTTGGATCCACTGGCTATTCCTGGACAGTGCTTGGCTATTGACAGTAAACAGCAACAAATAACTCTGTGTGTGTGTGTGTGTGTGTGTGTGTGTGTGTGTATGTGTGTGTGTGTGTGTGTGTGTGTGTGAGAGAGAGAGAGAGAGAGAGAGAGAGAGAGAGAGACAGAGAGACAGAGAGACAGAGAGAGACAGAGACAGAGACAGAGAGAGAGAAAGAAAGAATACATCACCAAAAATCCATCGGGACCAGGGGAAAGACAAATTTCCACTTTTTGGACCTGTGTTTTCTTTGGAATAGCCTCTCTGGGTAGTTTAGTCTTTGAAAGAGAGAAGTGGGACTGTGGCCACAGATGGAAAAGTCTTTGAGAGATCATGTCAGTGAGTATCTGAATATTCTCAGGCAAATCACTTTGCCCATCTGTCACAAATTTTCTCTTCTGTACAGTGAATAATGGACTATTCCCATACTGCAGTTATGGAAATTAATGAAAAATATGATTATAAAAAGCTTTTTTTTTTTTTGCAAATAGAACAGTGGTATACTTACTTTGATGACTTTGCCCAACCCATTCATTTCTGTGGGATTCTGGATCATACTGGAGTATAAATTCTCCAAGTAGAGGCAGTTCTAGGTCTTTTAATATTTTATGTATATCACTACAAAACAAGACTAAGCTGGGAGTCAGTTTTAACTTCAGACACTTGGTAGGAATATGACAGTGGACAAGTCATCTAACCTTTTTGCCTCAGTTGCCTCAGCTGTAAAATGGGGATAGCAATAATACCCATAAATTGCATTGGGTGAGGGAGGTTAGCTGTTCTGATGAAATCACAGGTTCAGTAAGTGCAAATTGACTATGTTCACATCAAAGGTAGGCAATCTTGATGAACACAAGAAAACAGCAATAGACAGGATCTCCAGGAGTAAATCATATCCTTATAAACATGCAACTTAATAAAAGATTCAAGAAATACACGATCCCCTTGTGTTTATTGTCAGTCAATGAGTCAAAAAGCATTTATTACGTTCCAGCTATGTTCTAGGCTCTGTGCTAAGCACTGGGGATACCAAAAAACCAACACTTCATAGAGCAAAATGTAGCCTTTAAAGACCTTCCTTTAGCAAGACCTTCTCTGTGTATGTCAAGTTCATACCAAGTGCTGTATTTGATGGAAATCGTCCACAATGACAGGATCACAGCCCTACCCATAATCCTCAAGAAGCATCCATTCACTTTTTGCTTTCTCCCAAGGTGGGAGAGTCCCGTACCCTTCCAGACCGTCCATTCTGCTTTTAGGCAGCACCAACTGTTAGAAAACGTTTCTGAAGCTCAAACTGCCTTTGCCCTTGCTCCTAATTCTCTTGGTTCTGCCCCCTGGGCTTTAGCAGGAGTCTACTTGGGGAATACTGGAAATGGGTGGAGTGGATTCAGAACTTTGCCTAAGCTGGGCTCTCACCAATGTGACTCAGTGCTTTGTTAACCATACAGATTCCCAGGGGCCCACTCTCTTTCTGTGGGTTTGGGTTTAGCTGGCTGTTCTTTAAAACTTGGAAAAGGAGCAGATTCCAGATCTTGCCAAACGCTCATGTATCCTTATTCTCTTGTAAATGAATACCTGTGAGGGCCACTTGAAATGGAGCAGGCAAAGCATGCTCAGACAGCTTGGGATTTGCAGAGCTGATCTGAAAGTACAGTTAATAAAGACAGTAACTGGATTCGTGAGTCCCGTTAAGTTTGTGACCAAAATGCCACCATAAATATATGCAATGGGGAAGGCGGGAGCCAAGATGACTGTCAGTTGCATGAAGGAGCACATTTGGCTTTTGCTGAGAGCACATTAACTTGTCAGGAGTAATAGGAGCTGGATAATTTGGCAGAGCACTGCAAGACTTGGGAAGTTTTCTTTGCTAAAAGTGATTTCGTTGTTTATGTGGCATATTTTATAATTGTACGTGCGGCAATAACTTTAATGGATGAACTTTAAGAGTTGAAGCGATGTATGTGGCATTTGGTTTTCCTGTGGGTAATTATGGTTTGAAAGAAAAATAATCAGCTGTAAGCAGTAGGTGGCAATGCGTTCCTGTTTTAGACCCTTGGTCTGAAACCCTCCATTGTTGATAAATGTCAGGCAGCAGATTTCTGTAGTGTACTTTTCACCGGCTAATAACACCCCACAAAATAGTTCCTCCTAGCCTTCATTGATGGCCTCACTTTGGCTCCTGCTGTATGATCTATTATCTTGCAAAAGGGCCCTTGAGCTCCTGGCCAATTTAAATCCATCCTGTTGAATGCTTCCTTGTTCTACCAGTTAAAGGTGGATCTGAGATTTCCTCAGGCTTAGAGATTTTTTTTTTTTAATTCTCTTTTCATTCTGAAAAAAAAAGATTTTAGATTTTAGAATATTTTTAATATCTTTAAAGACAAAAATTAACACTATAAATTTAGGATGATTGGTTTAGAGATAGAAGAAGCCTTAGATGTCACCCAGTACAAGGTTTCATTTTAGAAATGAGAACCCTGAATCCTAGAGAGGCTATACATGATTTCCTCAATGTCAAAGAGGTGAGAAGGAGCACAGCTGGGAATTGAATCCAAGTCCTTAAGTATCCATCTGATGCTCTTTCAACAATGTCCCGTGCTGAGGTATCATCCAGTTTAGTTCCCGCAGCTTGTAAATAGGAAAGTTCAATACCATCCATCAGCTGCTTAAAGGCTTCTGTTACCATAGGCAGGAAGAGGCAGGGATTGGGATCTGAACATAGGCCCTCCTATGCCAACTCTGACAATATATAGAATAAATCATGTTGCCACTAATCCTTCTTCCACCTGGCAATCCCTCAAATATTTCAAGACAATTAACATATCCCTTTCCCCTCCCTAACCAGTCAAGTCAAGTCAAGAAGCTTTTATCAAGTGCTTGCTCTGCAAAGTGCTGAGAATACAAATGTAGGGTGAGTATGTCCTCCATGTAAATTATGTCTGTCTAGATGCACCTCAAGGGGAGGCTGGAAGAGAAATATTCTAGACTTTCCTCCATTCACTCTTCTCCAGGGGAAACTGATTCCTGCCTAGAGGGGAACGGGAGATTGGTGCCCTGAGATTGGCCAATCTGCTTTCCTCTGTGGGAAGGTACTGGGTGAGAATGATATTATCTGCCCTACCCTAAATATCATTAATCTCAGGGAAATAATTTTTAGATTCAAGCTGAGCTTTTGATTGCTGCCTTTAAATGGGAAAGGAGAGCACCCAGCCCTCAGGCTTAGTTCCTTTTCCACCAAATACTAGTTACATGAAGACCACACATGGTAATAGCAAATAAAACATTTATGCAAGATGGTAGTAAACAGAAATCAGAAAAGTTATGCAGAGGAAAATATGTCAAATAATACACGGAGTGAATGAGCACTCCTACTGGGAAGTGAGACGTCTCAACTCAGGTATTTGTGTGTGTGTATGTGTCTAAGAGAGAGACAGAGACAGAGAGACACACAGAGAGGGGAAGGAAGGGAAGAAAGGAAGGGATGGAGGGAAGGAGGAAAAAAGGAGAGGAAAAGAGGGGAAAAGAGAGAGACAGAGACAGAAAAACAGAGGAACAGAGAAATAGAAAGGGACAATGAGAGAGAGTGAGAGACACAGACAGAGACAGATACACACGCACAGAGACAGAGAGAGAGAGAGACCCAGAGAGGAGAAGGAATGGAGGAAGGGAGGGAGGGAAGGAGAAAGAAAAGGAGAGGAAAGAAGGGAAAAAGAGAGAAAAAGAGAGATAGGAAGAGAGGGAGAGTGAGAGTGAGTGAGAAAATCTGAGCTATCACCCAAAAGAAACTAGTGACAAATTGTGATAAATTAGGGACATGATCACGGTGCTAGGTTCTCAACACATTAGCTTTTTCCTCAAGTCCTCCCCTTTCCGGGACTTTTTTCTTTTCTTTTCTTTTCTTTTCTTTTCTTTTCTTTTCTTTTCTTTTCTTTTCTTTTCTTTTCTTTTCTTTTCTTTTCTTTTCTTTTCTTTTCTTTTCTTTTCTTTTCTTTTCTTTTCTTTTTTTCTTTTTTGAAAGTAGAAACCAAAAGAAGCCAGGACCATCTTATCCCAAACTCTTGGATGATTGAGAATAATTAATCTCCATCAATGAAGAAAGTACAAGTTAAAAAATAGCATCTGGCCTCAGAGAGCTCATCTTCCCGTGGAGGAAGAGCACACTTAAAAGAAATCTGAACCATGGTGCTATGAACCCATTTCCATTTTCTCATCATCTTGATCAGCCTTCTTTGTACAAGCTTTAGATTGTCAGTGTTCTACTTAAGATGTGACATTCAGAATTGTCTTCTATAATCTTCTATATACTACCTAAAAAATTATATATCATTACATGTGATCTAATATATCTTATATTATATATATATATATATATATATATATATATATATATATATATATATATCACAATAGCCTATATGTTCTGTAATATAAGCTCATACTATTCTATATGTTCTATAATATGGATATAGTATAACAGATATTACATGATATATAATATATAGAATCATAATATCCTATATGTTCTACAATATAAATATTCGATAATATTTATGCCTAGTCTTATGTGTGCTGTGACAAAGAAAAGGTCACTTTGCTTCTATTTCTATGGTTGAGATTAAATTAGTGTTTGTGGCTATGTCACCCTTTTTACTTGTTTGAGCTTGAATTTTATTCAATCTTCATTTTTTAATAAACTCTTTCCAATCACATATTTTCCACAAATAAAGGTTTAAAAACCCTTTTCTCCTAGTCTAATGGACAGATAATCAATCTGAAATTTTTTTTGTTTGTTTGTTTTGTTTTGTTTTTGGCTGATGCAATTGGAGTTAAGTGACTTGCCTAAAGTCACACAGCTAGGAAGTACCAAGTGTCTGAGGTCTTATTTGAACTCAGGTCCTCCTGACTTCAGGGCTGATGCTCTAGATCCATTGTGCTACCTAGCTGCCCCAATCTGTAATCTTTTGGGAGATTATAGGTCTCATTTATGAAATTTTTCAGTGTTCTTGGGCTTGGTGTAATCAGCATGTCATCAAAAACAGGAGGGCCCACAAATCACTGTCAGAGGTTTCCATGCCGATGTTAAAACTGCATAGGATGGCTTGAAAGGTTCAAGAAAGAGATGCCTCTGTTTATTGACTCTCTGGTCAAGGAGTTGTAGACTTGTTAGACGTGTTTGCCACCATCATGAAGTATATCTAAACCAAATGTACAGGGGACTCTCTAGAGATGGCGGGGCCCCTCTAAGACATATTTCTTAAGTGAATTATAATTTGCTGAAATAATTTCAGTTTTACAAATTATACATCAAACTGCTTAAAGTCAGTTATAGACAAATATAGCATAGAAAGATTTTTCTTTGATCACTGTTGGTTAATTTCATTAAGAAATATAATTCCTACCACTAGTAGGTTGGTGTCTCAAAAGATATAAAAAAAGAAAAGGACTTATATGTACAAAAATATTTATAGCAGCTCTTTTCTGGTAGCAAAAAATTAGAAATTGCTCATCAATTGGGGAATGGTTGAACATGTTGTGCTATGTGATTGTGAGAATATTGTGCTGTAAGGAATGATGAATAAGATGCTCTCAGAAAAAAACTGGAAGGACTTATATGAACTGACCCAAAATGAAATGAATAGAACCAGGAGAATGTTTCCTATAGAAATAGCAATATTATAAGTTAATTAACTATGAATGATTTAGTTACTCAGCAATACAATGATCCAAGAAGACTCTGAGGGACTTAAGATGAAAAATTCTATCCTCAGAGAAAGAACTGATGGAATCTGAATGGAAATGGAAGTATACTTTTAAAACTTTATTTTTTTTGGGGGGGAGGTTGTTTTGTTTTGTTTTGTTTTAGAATAATTCTAACATGAAAAAATTTTTTGCATGACTACATACATATAACTTGTATCAAATTGCTTGTCTTTTCAATGATAGAGAGAAGGGAGAAAATTTTGAGCTAAAAATTTTTAAAACAAATACTGAAAATTGTTTTTTACATATAATTGGGGGGAAATGAAATATTAAATAAATAAAAGACATGTAATTCTATAATTTAAAGTTAAAACAGATTCTTGTGAATATTAATGGGCTTGCCCTTCCTGAATTCATATGAATAGAAGACTCTCACCTCAGTTTGGCTTCAAAGGATCAAATTGAATAATTTTTATGTTTGAAGAAAATATTCTATTGCATGGATTATTGCTTGTTTTTTTTTTCAATTTGATTTGACTGGTATTCAGGGAATTTTAAATGAGAAAATTCCCTCTACCAGTAAAGATCACAAATGTTCTTTAATTTATAGTTTTAAAGATTTGTCTAGGGCACTGAGAAGTTGCTACGTGATAGGCCCAGGAGTCCACAGTCACATGTGTCATAGATCAAATCTGAATAAGGTCTTTAAGACTCTGAAGCTAGCTTTCTATTTGCTATGCCATTGTGTCTCTTAGTTTATTGCTTCTTAAAATAAATGCTCATGGATAAGCAGATACGTATACAGGTTAAATAAACAGTTAGTGAGCTGTGTTAACAGCAATGGACATGGCCACGTTACTGAAAAAACCACTAGAGAAAGACCTCCATCATATTGAATGGATTTTGGTGAAGAATGCATAGGGAAAATATGGAAAAGAGTAATACAAAAAATAGTGTGTAGGCAGTCTTATCTGCACTGGTAGAGGAAGAGTCCATGAAGGATGGGAGCATAGAACCATCTAAGCAGCTAATGGTTTTCATGTTAAATATTATTCCAAGTTTAAAAAAACTGTGTATTGACTTTTACCCTCTATCCACTTTGACTCAAACACTCAGAAATACGTGGTGCTTGGCAATCTTATCAAAGTATTCCTTGCCAAATATTTGTAGTCATGTTAATGGGTGGGTGACATAGTTCCTCTTGTATAAGAACTGGTTTTGCTATTGTTTGCTTGGTTACATAGCTTGCCCCAGCTTTAGTAGGGAAGCATGGCTAATAGGGGTGGTTTAGTAGAAACAAGACTTGAATGATCTTCCAAGTTAATTTTACTGGTAGAGCTACTAAAATGAGTTCTTAATACATTATAGTAAAGATATACAGTGAGCGTTTTGAGAGCTCCCTGGTTTCAATGATAATCCATGTCCTTGGTTCAGTTTGGTCAGTCCAGGTATTATTTTATTTTTCCAACTTATTCTTTATTTTTAACATTTGTTTTTAAAATTTTGAGTTCTGAAATCTCCCCTTCTTTCCCAGTCATGGAGAAAGCAAGAAAAGTGGTGATATATAAATTATACAAATGAAATAATGAGAAATATATTTCCATATTAGCTATATTATAAAAAGAAAGAAAAATAAAGTAAAAAAAAACTGTTTTCATCTGAATTCAGACTCAATGGGTTCTTTTTCTAGAATTAGAAAGCATTTTTCATCCTAAATCCTGAATAGTATTTGATTATTGTATTGATCAGAATAGTTAAATTATTCCTAGCTGGTTTTTTTTATACAATATTGCTATAATGTATACTATGTTCTCTTAGTTATACTTACTTCCTTTTGCATCAGTTCATGTAAGTCCTTCCAGGTTTTTATGAAACAATGATTTCTTATAGCACAATATAATACTTCATCACAATTGTATACTACTACCTGTTCAACCTCCTCTGAATTGATGGGTATTTCCTGTTTCCATTTCTTTGCCACAATAAGAGGAGCGGCTCTAACTATTTTTGTACATATAGGATCTTTTCCTTTTTCATTGATTTCTTTGAGATCCGACTAGTAATGCTGGGCCAAAGAGTATGTACATTTTTATAGCCTTTTGGGTATAGTTCCAAATTGTTCTCCAGAATGGTTGCACCAACAGTGCATTAGTCTTCCAGTTTTTTCATATTTTTTCCAATATTTTTCATTTTTCTTTTTTGTCCTATTAGCCAATCTGATAGATGCGGGGTGTTTTAATTTTCATTTACTAACTAATGGTAATTTAGGGCATTTTTTATATGGCTATAGATAACTTTGCTTTTTTCTTCTGAAAAGTTCCTGTAGATATCCTTTGGCCATTAGCAATTGGGGAATAATTCACATATTAATAAATAAGTTCCCAATGTAGCTGAGAAATGAGGTCTTTATCAGAGAAACTTGTTATAAAATTTCCCCCCAGTTTCCTGCTTTCCTTCTAATCTTGGCTGTATTGAAAATCTTTGTATAAAACCTTCTCAACTTAATATAACCAAAATTATCCATTTTTACTTCTCATGATCCTCTCTATTTTTTATTTGGTCATAAAATTTTCTCTTATCTATAGATATGACAGGTAAATTTCTCCATACTTCCCCAATTTGCTTATATCAACCTTTATGTCTAAATCAAGTATCCATTTTACTTATCTTGGTATAGGGTATAAGATATTATCCTATACCTATTTTCTAACAAACTGCTCTCAGTTTTCCCAGAAATTTTTGTCACATAGTGAGTTTTTTCCCCAAAACTTTGGATCTTTTGTAATTAAAGTTAAAGATGATGTAAGATTTTTTAAAATTTCTCTTAGAAGATAATGACTTTACCTTACCATGATTTTTACATCTTTATGATTCTTATTTGTGATGAAGTTACTTCTATAGGTTTCTCTGCAGCAGAACTAAAAGATTATTTCTGAAATTTCAAAAATTTTTATTGTTGGATTCAGACTACAATAGAGTATTTTGAACAGTTGACTTTACAGAATTTCCATACATTGGGTTAGACTTTGAATTATGAATAATCTATGGATTTTTTTGGTACAAAATATATTCTAGATAGATTTATCAATCTGCTGGGAATTCTCCAGATAATGAGTACACTCTTTCAAAGTATGTATCAAGACAGGATCTGTATTTTAGATTAAAAATGTTAAGATCAGAGGGTGTGAATAATAGGATATTTAGATCTACCAGGGACTTTATGATTATCTGCTCCAACTCCCTCATTTTATAGAAGTAGAAACTAAGAGTGGTCATACATATAGTTAGTGGGATGGCTTCCATTATGAGAATGGCCTATTCTTTGGGTTGTTGTGATTTAAGAATTACCTGCCGCCTAAATATCTTCTCCTTCTACCCTACTATAACATCCCTGTCTCTTCTTACTTGACCCAAAATCTTATCACCAAAGTAATTTTTTTAGTAACAAAGGCAAGTACATTATACCTCAAAATATATTCTTACAATAAGCATTTCAACTAGAGAAGAGAGGAGATTCTCTTGCTATCCCACTGGTAAAAAAATAGCTAGTTTCTATCTTGCAAAGAATTAAGCAGGACATTAAGCAAAGATAAATTGTATTTAGTAGAAGTAGATCTTGAGATGCTTCTTGGGAAGGGTCAGGAAGAGAAGATCATGAGAGAGAAGGAAAGTAGAGGCAAAGTTCATCTGCTTCATCATTTTCCCAAGGACCATCTTTGTTCCTTTTAAGTCAATCATAACTACCCATAAAGATGGGTGCCAGAAACATGCAAAGGCCCAGATCTTCTGACTTGACTTTAAATTCCTTGTTTTTTTTTTTTTTTCTTTTCACTTTTTCTCAGCCCAGAATTGGAGGGAGAGAATGGCTGTTCAAATTCTGCTACTAACTCTCTATATATCAAACTTCTCCAAGCCTCAGTTTCCCCAGTAGTATAGAGAAAGGATTGGATTAGATGGTCTATAAAGCCTCTTCCAATTTAGTTCATAATCTATTTAAAGGGCTATTAATGGGGGACAGTAACATATGGTGTGGAAAGAAAATTGGTTTGAGAACTAGAGTATCTGAGTTCAAATCTTGACTTTTTCTGCTTGGTTGCACAACCAACTAGCTGTGTAAATTTGGGCAAATTACTTAATCTCTTTGTTTTTCAGTTTCTTCATCCATACAATGAAATTATAGGATTAAGGTGCTTTGGGGCTCAACATCTATAGTACTATAATCTTATAGCAATTCATTCTATCACATATTATCTGATTAACAGTATCTCTTCTCTCCAACTCAAAATGTGGAGAGAAAGTAACTACATTTTTCTTCACTAATTTGTTAAAGACTTTACCTGTCCTGGGGAGAAAGTTTATACTTGCTTGTTTTTTTTTTAAGTTTGGATAGACTGATTTGGATAACAATCCACCTGTATTATTTTTATCTTTCCTCTAAGACATTAATACCTCTTTTGTACTTGAGAGAAACCATAAAATCACTCACAAATGAGTATATAGAAATTGCCATTGTCAAAACAACCAATATGTATTTCCTCTTTTAGCTGTTGCATGCATTCATTCATCATCTTCTACTACTTACACATCAGTACCTAATATGTGCCTGATATAGTAACAATAATAACTGATATTTATACATCACTTTAAGTTGGCAAAGTACTTTATGCATATTAAATTATTTGAGCCTAATTAGCAACAATCTTATGAGGTTACTATGAGTATTACTATTTTTATTTTATAGCTGTGGAAACTGGGAGAAGTTAAGTGACTTAACTAAGATCAAACAGCTACTAAATGTCAGGAAGGATTTGAATCCAGATCTTTGATCATAAGTCTGGCATTCCCTCTATAATAACTGAGAGAGAGATTTAAGATCACTTCATTCATTTCTTTCTGTCTCTGTCTCTCCACATATTTTTAAAACATAAATGTTTATGGAAGCAACTCCCTTAGCATTTAGATTAAGTAATAAATGTCTTTTTTTCTTTTAACCTAAATTTCAAGCTTATAGATTGTACATTATAGGTTTTATATATATATATATATATATATATATATATATGTATGTATATGTGTATATATATATGTACATAAATAAATGTATATATACCATGTATATATATATGTATATATATGTACATATATATATGTATATATATAAAACCCAGCATGGTGAGCCCTCATTAGGATGGTACTATGTTCTGTGAGCAAAGCAGAATTGAATTAGCTAAAGGAATCATGAAATAGACAAAAGGAGAGAATTCTCCCCCAAAGTTCAATGTGTCTGACCTGTGTTGGTCTTTAAAAATGATTATTTTAATTCTGCAGGTTTGCAGGTGAATGTTTGAAGAGGTTCAGTTCAAATCTACTCATTGATAGGAAAAAGGTCATATACCATTATATTTTACAAGTGAAAAATCCGAGGCTCCCAGAATGACTTGCGTGAGCTCCCACAGCTTGCTGATTGTACAGCTACGTCTAGACCCGTCTGCCTTTGAAAGTTTTGCAGTGGCTCATGGGCTGTTTCCCACTCTCTGCTCTCCATTTTGTTTCTCTTCCCTCTTGAGTTTAAATGAGTTAATCAGGAAAATCTCTAACTATATAAGACTTTATGGAAGTACAGAGGATGTATTGCATCTTGCCCAGGCAGGGTATGCTAAGGGTCAGCCAAGGCTAAGAAATAATTTCCCAGAACTCTCCTGTAGCCCACAAATACTGATGCAATCATTGTCAAATAAAGCCTGGTATTGGCCAGACTTCAGGCCAGGGTTTGTTGCCCTCTCTTCTAGCATCTGGCTGTCCTGCTTCATGAAGTTTATTAGGGACTTGCTTAGCAACTGCGGAGGAGAGGGCACAGAAGGAAAATGATTCGTGTGGGACTCAGAGATGGCTGTGATTGCTAAGTCGGGTTTTGATGTATTCCAGAGATCACAAAGTGCCCAACAGAGCAAAGTCTGTGGCTGACCACACAGCAAAGCTACAAACAAGCACTGACCAGGGAAACATTCAGTCTGTATTAAATGGGATTGTGAGACAAATGTTGAAGAACGAAGGCTTGCCACCTACTTCTTTTTGGCCCTCCTCTTGTCAGCATCCTCACCTTCTCACTCAGGATGTAAAGGATGCAGGTAGAACTCTGGGTCCTGATTCTGAAGGAGGGGATGTTATTAAACTCCTAGAAGAATATTCCTTTGTGACCCCTGTATAGCTACCATAGCACATAATAAGGGCTCAATTCATTTTTTTTGAATATTTGAATGATTTGAATAAAATTTTGAATATTTGCATAAAACATTTTAAATAAAAATCCAGTTTTTGAGTAAACAAATGAACATAAATAAAATTAACAAACATAAAATTTTTAAACAGAAATAAAATATATCTATTTCCCAGTCATATGTCCCAAATCAGTTTATAAGATGTATAGCAGAGGTGTCAATTATGCAGTCAGTCGGCTGAATTTCTGGGATAACACTCACAAGTGAGACCTGAACCAGATTAAAATATAATTGGGGAATATTTTTTTAAAAATAAATGTAAATACAATAGAACATAGGTAATATCAATGTGGTTTTCTAAGTCAGAAAACAGAGCATGTATTCCATCCAACCGGGGAAGAGTATGATGAGGGTGAGCCAAATCTAAGAAACAAATTCCCAGAAATCTGCTGCAGCCAACAATTACTGATTAGATAGTTGTCAAATAAAGCCTGCTATTGACCAGCCTTCAGGCTAGGGTTTTGTTGCTCTCTCTTTGGCATTTGGCTGGGCCAGCAGGGATCCTGAGCTGAAGCGAGGTGTGGAGAAGGGGGACTGCCTTTGGAGTTCACAAGGCCTGTGCTCAAGACTCTCCTCCTACACACTAGTTATGTGGCTATAGGCAAACTGGCTAAGGTCTCAGTGCTCCAGGAAGCTCTCTAAGAGTAAAAGCTACAAAGGATCTGATGTTTGATATTGGTGAAGGGAGTTTCTATGCTGGGGTTTTCCCTCACCAAGGAAATTGCAATTCATAGGATCTTAGATCTGGACGCCAGCTAGTCTGATCCTAGTTTTACTGATCAGAAAACCAAGGCTATGGGAAAGTGAGTGATCTGGTCAAAGTCACTTGTGGTATATTGGGAATTAGGATTCATATGTAGGTTCTCTGATTCCAGAACCAGTGCTTTTTAAACCATCACACTGCCTTCAAAAGAAGAAAAAGGAAAAAAAACCATTAAATTGTACTCCATCATAATGATGCAGAGCTAAGAATAGTTTTAGGCTAATAAAATGGGAAAAAATCCCCATGGAATTTTAACAATTTTTTTTGGTGATTTTTCTGCACTTCAAGAAATTGAGTAGTTCTATCATAGTGAAATTTGTGGGAATCAAGAAATTTCCAAAAATATGTGCAATGTAAAATTGTCCAGTGTTAAGTAGAATCCGTTTCCAAATCATCATAGGTAGAACAACTCTATAAGACCTCTTCCTGAGGCCTTCTATTGCTACAGGAACCATATTACCAAGGGGTAGTTAAAATAATCCAAGGTTAAAAATTAATAATTCAATTATTGCTCTGTAAGAAATGACCAGCAGGAGGAATACAGAGAGGCTTGGAGAGACTTAAATCAACTGATGCTGAGTGAAATGAGCAGAACCAGAAGATCACTATACACTTCAACAACAATACTGTATGAGGATGTATTCTGATGGAAGTGGAAATCTTCAACATAAAGAAGATCCAACTCACTTCCAGTTGATCAATGATGGACAGATATAACTACACCCAGAGAAGAACACTGGGAAGTGAATGTAAATTGTTAGCACTACTCTCTATCTACCCAGGTTACTTATACCTTCAGAAGCTAATAATTAATGTGCAACAAGAAAATGGTATTTACACACATATATTGTATCTAGGTTATATTGTAACACATGTAAAATGTATGGGATTACCTGTCATCGGGGGGAGGGAGTGGAGGGAGGGAGAGGATAATTTGGAAAAATGAATAAAATTAAAAAAAATTAATAATTCAGGATTTAGCACCAAAATATTATTTGAAATTGTTTTGTTTCTAAAATCTCACATTAAAGAACATGTAGTTTTATATGTCTTTAACAATTCAGAGAGATATCCCCCAGAGCATGAGTCAAATAAAATTCTTGCTGGTCTAGTTTCATGATAATGGGAGTAGTTTAAATCTTGTCCAAAGGCTGTGTAATTGTGATGTTTGGTATGAACCTGTACCTGTTCAGGGAACATAAATGAAGATGATCTAGGATTTAGCGTTTATTTAACTTTATTGTCAGAAAAGCCTCTTGAATTTGAATGAATAGATTGTCATTCATTCCCCAAACTTGCCCAAACAGCTACTGTGAGTTTTTGGACAATCTTTAGGCATTTTAGAGTTCTACTTATTATCTCCTGAGCTTTTTATTTGGGTCAACAGAAAAATACAACCAATCTGAACTAGAAATAACTCAATCTTTGTGTTGCAATTTTTCTGTGTGAAAAATGTGCCCTTTTCAGAACCAAAATAGAACACAAAGATTGGAATGGAACAGGCATCCTAACAGTATTTAGAGGCTCATATTCATGAATTACTTCCTATTAGCAACAATTTGTCCCATTGTTCTCCATTAACTGGACATGAAGTTTAATGGCACACAAAGGGCTCCCTCATTAAATGTACAATCTCGGTCTGATTTTATGTCATTTGCAAATTATTATAACTCTAGGGGTGTCTCAATTATTAATTATTTTATTTTTTACTGCAATGCTCATTTTACTCATGCAGCAAAATATAGCACTTTGCTACATTGTGCTTTTTGAAAATTATCTTCTAAGAAAGCTGCTATAAGTCTGCTTGTTTTAATAGGAGATTGTATGAAGAGATTTAGTCCATGTTTGCTTAATAACTAGCATGAAGGGCTACCCATATAAATGTTCTAAAGTCTGAGAAAGAATATTATGGGTAGTAAATTCTTTCAAGGTCAATGATTCAAAGCCCAAAGCCTTTTTTTTTTAAATGAACTCTTTCAGAAGCCAGGTGACTGCTGAGGAGATGAACATCTCAGAATAATGTTTTCAAATAAATAAATGGAATTACAAAAGAAACCAATTAATATTTCAAATCAGTTATGGAAATATTTTTAAAATTCCAAATTTGAAGAACCCAGATTAAGATTCCCTACTCTTGGTTACTTTCTATATTAGACTCAATCAATCAGTAAACATTTATTTAGTACCTGCGAGGTTCCAGATGCTGTGCTGAACACTGGGACACAAAAGAAGGTGAAAGACAGTTTTGACCCTTAAAGAGTTCACAATCTAATGCCTCCATTAATGGTTACTGTAGAGTTAGCTTTAGTTCATTTTATGCTTGTGCTTTTAGGAAAATCTATTTTATTAATCAAACTATTTTGATTCTATAATTGTGTCTAACATGCTTTTGACAGTAGCCAAGAGGGTTTGGGGAACAAACAAAACTTGATCAAGAATCTCTTCCTACTGAATGGATGTCCATCAGTTGGAGAATGGCTGAATAAGTTATGGAATATGAATATTATGGGATATTATTGTGATGACTTCAGAAAGGCCTGGAGAGACTGACATGAACTGATGCTGAGTGAAATGAGCAGCACCAGAAGAACATTGTACATGGCAACAACAAGATACAATGATCAATTCTGATGGATGCAGCTCTTCTCAACAATGAAATGACTCAAACTAGTTACACTTGTTCAGTGATGAAAAAAGCTATGTTGTGGTCCACAATATAGCATTCTCACTCTTTTTTGTTGTTGTTGTTGTTTGCTTGCATTTTATTTGCTTTTTTTCTTGTGCTGCATGATAATTGTATAAATATGTATGCATGTATTGGAATTAACATATATTTCTACCATGTTTGACACACAATGGATTACTTCCCATCTAAGGGAGAGCGTGAGGGAAGGGGGGAATTGGAACACAGGGTTTTTTGCAAGGGCTAATGCTAAAGAATTGTCTGTGCATATGTTTTGAAAAATAAAAAGCTTTGATTAAAAAAACTCTTATACAATATTTTTAGTGAATGGTCATGTACTTTTTGCTTGAAGACCACCAGTGATGGGGGACTCCTTACTTTCTGAGGCAAGCCCAAAGTCTTTTTTTTAAATGAACTCTTTCAGCAGTCAGGTGACTGCTAAGGAGATGGACATCTCAGAATAATGTTTTCAAATAAATAAATGGAATTACAAAAGAAAGCATTAATATTTCAAATCAGTTATGGAAATATTTTAACCTGCTAATCCTAGTTCTTTTTTTCTTGTGTGGGGGTGACCAAGCAAGAGAGTATTTCCAGTCTTGATAATTGTAACTGTAGGGCAGTTTGCTTTCTCCTTAGCCTCTTAGACAACTTTCCTTGCATACGATCCAAGTCTGTGATGTCCTTCCTAAATTATGGTACCCAGAACCAAAAATGTGTTCTGACCAGCGGAGAGGAGTGTAGAGGGATGATACATATCCTTGTTTTAGACACTATTCCCTTTTCTGCCAGCTAGACTTATTTAAGAGGTATCATGATCTAATGGATAGAGTGCTAAAACTGAAGACCTGAGCTCAAACCCTACATTCCTTGGCCATGGATAAGTCATTTAATATTTCTAAAGCCCAGACAGCTCTTTAAACGGTTTCATAATTGTCCACACTGACAAATCTACTGATCATCCACACAGGTATGCATTAGCCATGCTAACCTGTTGATTCATCTTGAACCTATAATCAACTAACTTCTCCTGATTTCCTTCCAACATAAACTACCATGGAATCATGATTCTCTCAAACATTGTGGTATAGAAAAAAGATCACTGGATTTAACATTAAAAGCCATAGGTTTCAGTTCCATTAAGAAGAATGTCTAGTGATTCTTTCATTAAGAATTAATTAATTTATTTATTCTTTAAATTAATTCTTTCATTAAGAATTATTTTTTTTAATGCAGGACTTGAAGCAAATATTGTAATCTGTCTAGATGTTATTTCCTCACAGTAAAATAAGGCAGCTGCAATAGATAATCTCTAAGATTACTTTCACCTCTGAATCTGTGAGACTGCAGAAATAGTCTCAGGTTTCTAAGTCACCAGAGGATGCTGGTAAAGTCATTCAGGCTTTCTCCTTGTGTTGGGAGGGGAGGCTCTCCACTACTAGACCATGATACCAAACTAGGCTGTGAACTCCTTGGGAGCAGGGACTGCCTTTTGCCTTTCTCTGTATCCCCAGTGACTGACATAGTGCCTGGCGCATAGTAGGTGCTTAATAAATATCTGTTGATTACAGACTAGGAAGTGCTAGTAAATGCTGGAGAGTTTGTGGATGGAATAGCAGGGGAAGAAATATGCCATTTTCACAGCTGTGAGTCTCATTCATTCTCTCCTTTTTCTCAGCTTTTTACTAATTTATAGGGTCATTGATCATAGATTTAAAATTGGAAAGGTTAACAATTTTAACCCTCATCTTTTTACATATGAAGAGATAAAGGAAGTGATATGCTTAAGTTCCAACAAGTAGTAAGAAGTATAGCTGGCATTTGGACCCAAATTCTCTCATTCCAAAATCAGTGCTTTTGTCTATTGCCTAAGAAGCCCATGAGATTGAAATGTTTTGTTCCCTTTTTCAGTTGTGTTTGACTCTAAATGAACCCGTATGGGGTTTTCTTGGGAAAGATACTAGACTGGTCTATCACTTCCTTCTCCACTGAGTAAGAGGTCAAGTGATAAGTGTGGCGTCAAAAGCCAGTAGATGTCTGAGGTCTGAGTCTTGAGGAATTCAAGTCTTTCTGTCTTCAGGCCCAGCCCTTGATTCACTGAGCTACTCACTCCATAGGACTCTTGAGTCTTGTGGAGTTGGAGGAGTTATGAGGTGGAGAGTGCCAGAAATTTCCTTTGGCCACTTGCTATTCAATGTTTTTATCAGTTACTTGGATTAAGGTATAGATGATATATTCATCAAAGCTGAGAGAGATAAGTAATAAGTTATCAAAGGAGCTAGTATCCAAAACTATCCCAACCCTAAAAAGAATGGTCCAGATGAAATATAAAGTCCTCTGTTTGGGTTTTTAAAATGTCTAATATATAAATACATTAGAGATACGAGAGGAACGAGATCAAAGAATCTTGGCATGAGAAGGAACTTTAAAGATCATCTAGTGTCTTCATAGTAAATAAGAAACACAAGAACACATCCTTCCAATATCCATTCAGTCTTTGCTTGAAGATGTTTAGTATCTCAAGGCAGCCCATTTTACCTTGGAAAACTGATGGACAGGAAGTTTTTTCCTTATTTAGGCTTCCAGTCCAATCTGGCGTGTTTTGCAACATGATCGCATATGTGGAAAGAGATATGACTGCACTGCCATAATATGCATGATGCTACAGATCTCTGTCAGCAATGTAATCTGTCAGGAACTCTTAGGAAAAAGGTAAATTTAGTTTTGCAAAATTCTTTTGTGAGAGAGACAGACAGACACATAGAGACAGATATATATATATATATATATATATATATATATATATATATATATATAGAGAGAGAGAGAGAGAGAGAGAGAGAGAGACACAAAGAGACAAAGAGAGACAGAGGAACAGAGAGATAGACACATATATAGAGACATATATATCTATCTAACTATATATATATATATATATATATATTGAGAGAGAGAGAGAGAGAGAGAGAAACAGACAGACAGAGACAGAGGAAAGACAGACACATACAGATAGATCTAGATCTATATATCAGTATCTATATCTATGTATAGAGAGACAGAGACAGACAGAGAAAGACAGAAAGGAATAGAGAGAAATAGAGAGATAGGGACAGACAGAAGACAGAAAGAGAAATACAAAGAAAGACAGAGAGACAGACACACATAGAGACATACATATGCATATCTATCTATTTCTCTCGCTCTCTCTCTCTCTCTCTCTCTCTCTCTCTCTCTCTCTCTAGAGAGAGAGAGAGCGCCAGAGAGACAGGGACAGACAGAAACAGAGACAGACACAGACACAGAGACAGACACAGAGAGACAGAGAGACAGACAGAGACAGAAACAGAGACAGAGAGACAAAGAGACCAACATGACAGAGAGAAAGACAGAGAAACAGAAACAGGACAACAGAAATAGAGACAGTCAGAGGCAGATAGAATCAGAGGCAAATAGAGAAGGGAAAAACAAAGAGACAGAGACCGAGAGAGCAAATGTGAGGGAAGATGGTTCCTCAAACATATCCTTGATTTCTAGCTTGTCTCCCCAGAGACTGCTAAGTACATTGAGCCCCTCCCCTCTCTTGGTTTGAGATGAGACCTCCTCTTGCTCTTACATAAAGAGCTCATTCACTCTTGTATATTCTCTGACATATTGTGTATGTACCTAACTTCACCTTTTGTCTGTGGTTTGCTTGGATAAATGGTTTTACTCACAATTCTCCAATTCTGAGAATCTTTTGAGTAATTGGTGCTTGGTGGGAAGAAGCCGAGCTGGATAGCTTAAGCTCCACCCTCCCCCTTAAAAGTGATGAGGGAAAGAATGTTTTTTCCTGAATCAGACTTGTACCCTTAGGCTAGACCAGAAATATTTGAGGAGCCAGACAGATTTAATTTGACCTTTCTTGGAGATAGGAAGGAGAAAGTTCTGGAGAGCTTCTACTTCTTCCCTCAAGGCAGAAATTGCACTATTGCTTGGCCCGGATTCCAGAAGTGTCTATACATACACTTGTAAGCCATGGCCTAAGCATGTAGACAAGCTATGGTCCTTTACATATCTTGCTGGGGCATACCTGTCTTATTCTTACATCAGACCTGAATCTGTTTTTTCTGTAGTTTCTTCTCATTGTGCCTTCCAATGAATGAATATAATTTTTCTTCTATATGATTGTTCCTCACATACTTGAAGGTCATTTTCAGATCCCCCAAAATGTTCTCATCTCCAACTGAAAGAACCTAGATTCCAACTGATTCTCAGATGGCACAAACCTAAGACCTTTGACCTTTCTATTTGCCCTTCTCCGCTTATTTTTAACACTACCAACCAATATTTAAATAGTTCAGTCGACCTTTGACCTGATATGGATGCTCTCATGGCATTTGTATATATGCCTTTTTACATTTTATGACTCTTGTACGTCCCATTGCAACATCTCTGTTTAATCCTGCCCTGATTTATGTGACTGCTTCTGGCTGTTCTTGGTCCTTCTGAATCAGAGCCATTGGGGAAAGATGCTGTGAGATGGGCAGTCTGCTCTTTTGTAAGCGTACTCCCTCCCAGCTTAGCAGCTCCTGAGTCTGGGTTCTTCCAGCTCCACAGCCAAGGGACTTTATCCTCATTCAGTGCTCGAGTCTGGAAGCTGGCAACTCTTGTACATGCTCTCTTAGAAATTCTCTATGGCAGTTCACCCATTGTGGTGGTCTGGATACCATTGGAGCATAAGGTGTCCATTTGTCATATGTTACTCTTGCTGCATATCAAATCCTTTCCTGAAGCCATTGTTTACACTGCTGTAGGCAGGTGGATAGAGTACTGGACCTACAGGTAGAAAGTTCCACTCCGGGCTCCAACACTGGTGATGCTCTCTGAGGAAAGCATGAAAACTGGTCTCGAAGGAATTAGTTGTAGGTCACCTAAGAGGAGGAACAAGTATGTGAGCATGAATTGGCTGTAACATGTTATCAGTGAAGAACTGGGCAGAAATAGCTCTCGCATTTTTATGGTGCTTTAATATTTGCAAATTACTTGCCAAATATCTCATTTTTGTCTTCCCAGCAACTCTGAGACAGGTCCCATTATTATCCCCATTTTACAGATGAAGGAACTAAGGCAAACAATGGATAACTGACTTTCCCAGCAGGAGAATGTTATTGTTAGTCTAGTGAGGGCTGCCCAGTGAGGTTCAGTCCTTAGGACAGCTTCCAGTACAACATGGGAAACTTTAGGGAACCAGCTTCCAGACTCGAGCACCGAATGAGGATAAAGTCCCTTGGCTGTGGAGCTGGAAGAACCCAGACTCAGGAGCTGCTGAGCTGGGAGGGAGTACGCTTACAAAAGAGCAGACTGCCCATCTCACAGCATCTTTCCCCAATGGCTCTGATTCAGAAGGACCAAGAACAGCCAGAGGCAGTCACATAAATCAGGGCAGGATTAAACAGCGATGTTGCAATGGGACGTGCTAGGGCTCTCACCTTGTGGAAATGCAGGGACTGATGGGAGGCAGCTGGGCTCCTAGGAGTGTTGTGCCTTTCAAGGAACAAGTCCAGTAGAGAGATCTACAAGGCAAGCTAACTTCATGAGGAGTTCCCTGATGGGGAGGAGTGGGGAGCTACCTCTCCCACCATTCATGTTCTCTACGATCGTATCTCACCACAATTTTATTTTATGGTCTGGCTCTCTCTTCCTGGGGCCCTTGTGGGGGGTAAGGTTTTGTGTCAGCTATTCTTGGTATACCATAAATGTCTTTTCTAAAAGCTAATTTAAGCTGATGTTAAAGGGAAACACACAGAAATAAACTTAGGAGCTATAGTGTTAAAAGACTTGCCCCTCCTGGTTATCCACAGAATCCTGAAGAGAGTAATAAGTCATCACCTTCTGTGGACCCCAGCTGCTGAGTTCAAGGAGCCAGTTAAGAGGGTGGACCCCACTAAAAACACAGGTTTTTTATTTGAAGGGAATTTTTGGTGCCATTAATTTCTTAAATGCAATCCAGTATACTCTCCAATTTTGGGCCCAATTCATTGTCCTTCAGGAGTAGCTAAGATATTTCTGATGGTGATCCAATTTTATGGGAACACATATAATGGTATAATAGTTTGAATTTATATCATAATATGATGATGTCATGATTTATATAATAGTATGAATGAAATCTACTTAGATTACTGAGAATGTGAGGAAAGGGAAATTAAGAACATGGGTGGAATACAGACTTACCATTTTATTATTACATTGTATTTTAGAGAAATTAACTATTTTGCTGATCAAAGTTGACTTGTTTTAGTAGGGAAATGCTCGAGGTTGTCTATGAAAAATAGGTTGTTTGTTAAATGGGGATCTACCAAAGCCCATGAACTCTGATGAGGCTACTGGGGGTTGTGCCTTCCCTACAAGTTACCATATCTTGAGAAATGACCTTTTTATTCCAATTCCGATTTAACAGATCCTATGGAATCTTAGGAACATAAATTTAGGGACCTTAGAGGTCATTTTGCTCAACCTCCTTATTGTACAAATAAGATATTGGGGCCCAATGGGTTAACCGGTCTGCTTAAAGACAGATTCTTGAATCCATAACTTTTGACTACATGCAGAGCATCTAAGGCACTCTACCATCTCCATTTTAAGATTAATCCTAATTAATCATTTCAAGTCTTTGCTTTGGGAAAACATCTCTTCAATTAAAAAAATCAGTGAGTATAAAATTAAGCAAATCCTGGAGTTATTATCTACCATATTCTTGAGGAACTTAGGTTTCTTGGGGGATTTGTTAAAGAGTTGAGAATCATTAATCCCTGAGAGGGAGTTAACAGAGAAACCCTACTGTTCTCACTTAGTTGAGGTGAGAAGATTTTCACTATTGCTCCATGGCCCCAAAATGTGATCAGTGAGCCCTAAGGGAATGTCAAGGTAGAACAGAAAATTTTCACAAATTCTGCAAAATTGCATTAATTGTGGCAGAATGAAGGAAAGTATCAAGATAGACCTGCCACTGCTCAACCTCTGTCTATTAATTCCTAATTAGTGAATAAATAGGACTAGTAATTAGTGAATAGATAGTGTTAAGTTTTCATTTTATGTTTAAAAATATTTTACAAATTAGCAAAATTCCTCTTTGTTTAATTTCCTTGCTAAAAGGCAGAATTTTAAAGAATTTTACATGGAATTTTACCAGTTTTTGAAGTGGAAATAAGTAGTCTTGTGTGTATGTGAGATAAAGAGTCTTGAAGGAAAGAGGACATATGTACTACATGATAATTTAAAAAAATATTCCACAACATTCAAAGGAAGCAACTACAGAAAAGACTACCTTAGTCCCAAATTGATACAGGAAGAAGCCTTAAAACTTCGATTAAAAGTGAGGAAACGGTGATAGTAACTTAGAACAAAAATATAAAAGAACTGAGATAAGGAAGTCATTTTCTGTATCTACAAACATAACAGGTGTTAATAAGATTTTGCAATTGCTTAACAAATCCCCCCCCCCCACCAATAGTATTTTATTTTTTTCCAATTATATGTAAAGGTAGTTTTCAGCATTCACTTTTCTAAGATTTTGAGTTCCATTTTTTTCTCCCTTCACAAGATGGCAAACCTGATATAGGTTACCTATGTACAATCATTTTGAACATATTTCTACATGAGTCATATTGTAAAAAGAGAAAAAAAAACACAAGAAAGAAAAAAAAACAACAAAAAAGGTGAAAATATGCTGTGATCTGCAGTTAGATCCCATAGTTCTTTCTCTGGCGATGGATAGCATTTTCCATCATGAATCTTTTGGAATTATCTTGGATCATTGTAATGCTGAGAAGATTTAAGTTCATCATAGTTGATCATCATACAATGTTGCTCTTACTATGTATAATGTTCTCCTGGTTCCGCTCACATCACTCAGCATCAGTTCACGTAAGTCTTAAGTTTTTCTAAAATCTACCTGCTTCTCATTTCTTATTGTCCAATAGTATTCTATTATGTTCATATACTACAACTTGTTCAGCCATTTCCTCAATTTCTAATCTTTACCATCACAAAAAGAGTTGCTATAAATATGTGTGTATGTGTATATATTATACATGTGGGTCCTTTTCTACTTTTCACAATCTTTTTGTGATACGGTTGGTTAACAAATTAATCCCTTCTACCTCTATTATCTTGAAAACCCCACAATGGGAACACTTAGAGTCAGACATGATTGAACAATACTAGTAATCTCCCTTATGCCATAGCTTTCATTACAATACTGTCTCCCCAAATTCAATCAACCAAATCAACAAATATTTATTAAGTGCCTTCTAAGGGCAGACACTGCAAGATACTGAGAATTCAATAAATGAAAAATAACAGTGTGAACTAAGTCCATAAGTACCTTGTAAGAATCCTAACACAAATTCAATAGTCCAACCTCTTCTAATCTTACTGCCATCAAGAATTCTCATTGGTTCTGGTTATAACTAGAGGTCATTATAACTAGCTATGGGAGGAAAACTCGTGGGAATGGATTATATATGCCTTTCAGATTTAGATACAGAACATTATTAATCTGGGGTCTCGTTTCCCCCCCCCAACATATTGATAAGTGTTCTTCACTAGAATTGATTTTCTTTGTAATTCTTATGTATTTGATTTTACATGTTTAAAGTGTAATTCTGAGAAGGCCTTCACAGCATTTTCCACATTGACTGCCAAAGGGGTTTGTGAAACAAAAATGCTTAATAATAATAATAACAATATTAAAAGCTTAATAAAAGCAAATAGCCAAACTGGAAACAAATTTCTGAATGTCCTGAAGGTGGCAGTAGAGGGATAAACATCCATTTGAGTGGTGAGCCAGGGAAAAATTAAGCCTTAGATCTTACAAGTCTTGCTTCAATTAATTTTCCCCAACATGCCCCCTTCCCTCCCCCCCGTATTTTTTCTCCTCTTTTCTCTCTTCTCATTTCTCCTCCTCTTGGAGTTTGCTATTCTCTCCTCTTCTAGCTTCTCTTTCCTTTGTGATCTTTCTCAGTTACTATAACAATGACAACGATAATGAGAGCTAGCATTAATAAAGCATTTTAATTTAATTTATGTGACACTTTAATTTGCAAAGTACTATGCAAATATTATCTCATTTGATGTTCATAACAATCCTGGGAGGTGGATGCTGTTATTATCCCCATTTTACAAATGAGGAAATTGAGGCAGAGAGAGATTAAGTGATTATTATAGAGGGTCACACAACCAGGGCATGGTTAGGTAGTATAGTGGACAGAGTGCTGGACCTGGAATCAGAAAAAACTCAACTTCATGCATTCAAATCCGGCTTCTGACACTTACTGGCTGTATGACTCTGAACAAGTCACTTATCTCTGCTTGCCTCAGTTTCCTCATCTGTAAAATGAGCTGGAGAAGTTAATGACACACACTCCAGTATCTCTGTCAAGAAAACCCCAAATGGGACTAACTCATCCATCAGTGTTGGCACATTTGGATTGAATTCTGTGGCACATAGAAACAACTGCATTAATCTGAGACCAATGTGCCCCCGGGGTGTTAGAGGGAAATGTTTACAATTCTGTCCTTGTCCTATCTTTAAAATAAGTATTCCGTTGTAAAAGTTAAAAATAAAAAACAAATCAATGAAATCATCTAGTCCACACTCCCTAATTTTACAGATGAGGAAACTGAAGCCAGAAAGTCTCAGGTAAGAAGTAGGAAGAACCAGGACTTGAATGCAGATTCTCTGATTACAAATCTAGCACCTCTTCCATTGATCTTTCTTCCTTCCTTTCTTTCCTTCCTTCCTTCCTTCCTTCCTTCCTTCCTTCCTTCCTTCCTTCCTTCCTTCCTTCCTTCCTTCCTTCCTTCCTTCCTTCCTTCCTTCCTTCCTTCCTTCCTTCCTTCCTTCTTTTCTTCCTTCCTTCCTCCCTTCCTTCCTCCCTTCCTTCCTTCCTTCCTTCCTTCCTTCCTTCCTTCCTTCCTTCCTTCCTTCCTTCCTTCCTTCCTTCCTTCCTTCCTTCCTTCCTTCCTTCCTTCCTTCCTTCCTTCCTTCCTTCCTTCCTTCCTATTGAGGTTGGCTTGTCCAGGGTCACTCAGCTAGTAAAGATCTGATCCAGGTCCTCCTGACTCTGGGGCTGATGCTCCATTGTACAACTTAGCTGTCCCCTGAATTGAGCTTCTTGAAGGGATTAGAATGTTTATTAAAACTATGCTTTTCTTTTTAAGCACACAGTGTCAAATTGTATAAATCTCATTACTAAATCAGTATGAGTTTCTAAACATATGTCTTGCACCTAACACTGCATACCTGTTGCTATTTACAAAGGGTTTCTAATTTATATTGTTGAGGAATTTAGCTACTAGACTGGCCAGCTATATGGTTTTGTGAATACAGAGTACATTGGCTTAGAAATCAGACAAGTTCTCTCCCTCATATACTGGAAAGACTTTGAGCAAACAGCTGTTTTTGTCTCAACTTAGTTACCTGTAATTCCTGAAGGCATTTGACCAGGTGATTAAGCTTCCTGCCAGATCCAAAATTCCGTGGAAAAGCCACACTTTTCTTTAAAAACCATGTCTGTCAATTGCAAGATGGTTTATTAATTATTCTTTGGGAGACAGGAAGAATTGTAACTGGGATGGGGTCAGTCAAAGCTTTGCCCTAGGACATTAACATATGTGACAGTTCACACACCCTTCTTCCTTTTCTGTGGTAAATATTTTTGGTTTCCAAGAACAGTTTGGAGTTTCCTTGGAATACCTTTGTGACATTCTGGGCAAACAACAATGATTACACAGAAGTGGACAGAAGATGCAACAATGGTCGTTCATTTATTGCTTCTTTGGCATTTTAATTCATCTTCAAAGAAAGCCTTACTGAATCTCTCTGGAGAATTATTCCTCTACTTGGAAGCATCTAAGAATAAGATGCTAATGATTCCCACGTTGTGAAATTAGATCTTCTACACTAATCAGCACTGTGAGGGCTCCAAAGTTGGTGATGATGCTTTCCAGTCACCAGAGAGTAGAGGTGAATCAGTTAGGTAGCTTTGGCTTTCAACAGAAAGTAGTCTCTTTCAAGAATAAGGGCACAGGCTGCACATTTATTCATGTAATTGTGGTTGTAGCTGTTCTGACTCTCCCTCGTTAGCTTTATGACGAGGGGCTAGGAAGCTACTTCTTCTTATGGGCGCCAGGGAAAAGATAGACCTGGATCAGCTGGGATTGCAGAGTTCCTGAGGAGAGTGTGTCCTTTGGTATTATTAGAAGGGCTACTCAGGGTGAGTAATTCTTCTGGCTTCTAGAGAATGTCATTTTGTTTCCCCCAGCTATTCCCTTGTTCTGAAAGTAAAGACGCCCTTTCAGATATTGCTTTATTTGTCTTGCTTCAAATCTACAGCTCGGATCTTTCATTCCACTGTTTTCATTTCATTAACTTCTAATCTGCATTCAAAACTCTGTGGAAGATGGCTTCTGATTAGAATATAGTTACTTGGAAATCAAGGACAGTCCAATTTAAAAGAAATGCCAGACAACTGCAGGTAGTTTAGCTTAATTCCATCCTAAAACCTTTGAAAATGTGTAAAATTGCCTTCCCTGCCCCCCAGATCAGCTGCAAATGCAAACAGGGATGATCTTTTTTCCTTCTTCTGTTTCTGTAAAGTACAGCTTGGACTGGTCCTGAGCAGCCCCATCTGGTGGATTAACCTTAGTCAACTCCACCATCAGTCTCAGACTCTCAACAAAATCATAAATGTGGATTGTCAATATCCCATGGTCATGGAATGGATGTAAAAGTATAAGGAGGAATGAACAAAAATGTGATGCATGAACATTTCTTTTTACTTAATTTTTTTCAATGGTACTTTATTTTCCCAAATACACAGTTTTCATCATTCATTTTTGCAAAATTTTGTGTTGTATTTAATCTGAGTATAGATGCTGTTAGTCTTGTTTTTATTTACCTTACTGTAGTTACTGTGTATGTTGTTCTGTTTCCTTGAGAAGCATTAAGGAGTAGGAGGAAAAGTTTTATGTTAGTCAGGAAGACTTCAAACTATTGCTAGTTATGTGGTCCTGAGCAAATTATTTAAATCTCTTATTTTCCCTGCTTTCATCTGGAAAATGGGGATAATTACCCAACTTCCAAGGTTTATATGGGGATTACATGAATAAAATAGGTGTGTGTACATATACCTATTTTATTATTATGATTTTAGCTTTTCTAAGAAAATGAAAATATAGAAGGAGATGACAGATTAAATGAGATAATTTTAGCAAAATACTTTGCAAAGCTTAAGATACCATGGAAGTCAGTTGATCAATGATGGACAGAGGTAGCTACACCCAGAGAAGAAACACTGGGAAGTGAATGTAAATTGTTAGCACTAATATCTGTCTGCCCAGGTTGCATGTACCTTCGGATTCTAATGTTTATTGTGCAACAAGAAAATGATATTCGCACACATGTATTGTACCTAGACTATATTGTAACACATGTAAAATGTATGGGATTGCCTGTCATCGGGGGGAGGGAATAGAGGGAGGGGGGGATAATTTGGAAAAATGAATACAAGGGATAATATTATAAAAATATATATATAATAAAAAATTTAAAAAAAAAGATACCATGGAAGTGTTAGCCATTGCATATATATGTATACAGATATATGGTCCCCTTGTAGTGCTTGTCTTGGTGTTTCAGGTCTGTAGGTGATCAATGGAAATGGATGCTTTTAACTTTCTAAACTTAGCTGTATGATAAAATCATCCCATTTTGTGTGTTTTTAAAATGATTTAGTATTATTAATTTTTTATTCAATTCAGGAAGTTTCTAATATGCACATACTATCTGTGAAGTACTACTGAGCTAGGTCCTAGGGATACTAAGACAAACAGAAAACATTCCCAGCCCCCAACAAGCTTCCATTCTTCTGGAAGACACCAGAATATGTTTATAATACATTAGTTGGAATTAGGCCCAAGGTGTTCCTTATGAACTAAACAGGTTATATCAATCTTTTACTATAGGTTGTTGTTACATTTGAGGAAACATAATTTGAACCTGGGCACTAATGAGTTGTGCAATAATAAGCTTCTACCGCATTTACAATGCTGCATTCAAATTGAATCTAAATGTCAGGTGCCTGGATATGAATACCAAATATCAGAACTTGCTATTATTGCAGCTGAAACTGAGTTATGGCTGCCTTGAGGAGAATCAATAGTTTTCTTTTAAGCCAAACAAAGATACCTAAGTGTTGCCAAATGACAAATAGGAAATGACAAAGGAAAATATTAAAGATGTCTCAACAGAAAAAAGAAAACTCTATTAAGAGGAGAAATACTGCTCAGCTCCAAGAGAGACAAAATGGCCAGCTTTCTGATATCTCTTTTATTTCTATCTCATTAGAGGCAGAAGGATTTGTAGAGTGGAAAGAGCATGGACTTGGAGTCAGGAAGGCCTGGATTCAAATCCCAGATTTACTACCTACTGTAGCCTGCATGAACTTAAATAAATTGCTTCTGGATTTCAGTTTCCTCATCTGTAAAATGAGAGGGTCAAATATATGGCCCACTGGCTGCAACCTCGTCTATAAATCTGCCAAGTATGGCAGGAACCAGATTAATATGTACTTGGGAAATGTTTAACTAAATAAATGAAAATACAATGTTGGATTCATCCACGTCCAACTCTTCATAATCCCATGAACTATACTTTGCAATGGGATTTTCTTGGTAAAGATCCTAGGGTGGTTTACCATTTCCTTATCTAACCCATTTTACAGATGAGGAAAATTGAGGCAAACAGAGGTTAAGTGACTTGCCCAGTGACAGAGGCAGCTAGTGTCTAAAGACACATTTGAACTCAGGTTTTCCTGATTGTTTCAGTTTTCTATTTGCTACCTCTAAAAAAAAAAAAAAAACAAAAAACAAAAACAGTATAACAAAGATAAAGTTAATTTATGGTTTTCTAAGTCCATATATGGCCTGCAGGGATCTATTTCTATTTGAACTTGACAGTGATTGCTAGATGGCCCCTTCAATTTTCAAATCAAGAGTCCTTAACTGGGCCGAGTAGATCTCAATGGGTCTACAAATAGGGATCTATCCACTCAGATGGGAGAAATTATACTTTATTTTCACTAACTTTTCTTTTCCTGCATAATCCTTTGCAATTTATTTTGTGCCTTCTGAGAAGGCATCCTTTGACTTTACCAGACTAGCTACCAGAGGGATTCATGAAATTAAAAAAAAAAATTAAGAACTTCAACCCTAGATCTCGGCTACTTTGCCCATGTAGCTATCTCCTAAAAACTGGAGCCTTTTGCTCCCTCAGTGAAGCTCATACTCCAATTCCATTGTTCAAAGGCTGATGGGCACAGTCCTCTCTGCCTTACTGTAGGTTTACATTATTCAGACTCAGGACATAGGAATAAGTCTCTTTCATAAAGATTATCATCCCCCTGAAATTCAATTTGGAAGAGAAGCAAAGCAGTAAGGAGAGCTAGTTTCCTATTGGACCTATGATGTCACAGGGAGCAGAATACCTGCAGAATAAACTAAGGAGATAACAATTCTTGATTGAATTGAACTTAAGAAGTACTTTCATTAAAAATTACTTATTACTCATTTCCTCTTTAAAGGTATCTAAAGCTGTTTTTCCCTTTCCTTCCAAAATCTACAGCACCATTTCCATTCCTTGAGTTATTATTATTTTTTTAAACACTTCATTCTTTGGAGTAGCCACAGAATATTATTACATGATGCCTTTTAATGTGTGAAAGAAAAGATTCACTCCTTCATTTTATTTTTAAAGAGCAAAGGGCTTCAAGCCAACCGGTTTGATCGATCGTAGTCATATTCTAGCCCCTTGGGAGTCCTGCCTATCAATAAATTACCGCGACATAAAGATGGTTTTGATTTGCAAAGTCTGTCCCCAAACTCTAGCTTTCTGGATGAAGAAAGGCCGGATCTTGTACTGCAAGTCACTTGCTGCTAAAAGGCATAAATAAAACGATTGTTAGAAAATAAAATAGGCTATTTTTATAAATGTCTGGATAAATTAAAAATAAAATACAGTGGAATACCAAGAAGGTCCAGAGTTCATCTGACATTTTGTTCTCAGAGGTAGTGGGTAAGTTTTTAGGTCTTTTATTATTATATTTTTTTCCATGACGAAAAATAACCAGATACATTTATTTTGTGGGCTAATTTTCCCTTTCTTCATAAAAATTCCATATGTGGTTATAGTTTACATTAAGGCAATCTCCTATAATATCAACAATGTGATCAGAAATAAATAATATGAAAGTTTGTAGAAAATTTTAAGTATGTAATCAAGCAACAAATAAATACATCTTTAGACATCCAGGACTTTCTCTCTCCTCTAGCCACACTGTAAAACAGAATTTCAGTTAGCTGAGCCTCCTGAAGATAATGTAAATGAACTATAATTTACATAAAAAAGCAATTTAGCAGCTTTCTAGCATTATATCTAATGTAATTGGACTGAATTAAGTCAAGTTAACACTAATAGGCTTAGATTTTTTTTTAAAATTAGTATTAATTGGTGGACAGAAGGTAACCTTTTATAAAAGTTAAAACTTCATATGATTTTTTAATTCTATTTTACCTCTAAGAATATTATCTTTAGCTCAGAAAATAATGTATAATGATATTTACTTCTATTCAGTTACTGTTAACAAAATGTCGCCTGACATGTAAGGAGAAAGCTTGCCTTAACCTATTCTTCCAGTGTTATTGGTTTTTATTCTTCCCTCTGCATTTGCCATTCCAGACAAACTGACCTTCATTTATTTCTCCTATCATTGTGTTTTTACATGGCCAACTTTTATGCCTCCCTCCTTATTTTTGTCTTTTAGAGTCCTTTTCTTTCGGAATGCAGTCAAGCACTGTCTCTTACATGAAGCCTTTGTTGACCTCAACTGCTATAGTTTCCTTTCCAAATCACCTTACATTTAATGACTATGCTTTATTTGTAACTCTCTTTCTTTCACTATTCTATATGTGGTATTGCTTCTGGAATTACTATTACAACTCTCACCCTGTTAGGTCAGGTCCTCAGGGCTTCATCTCCACTTCAGGTTCAAGGCTTGGAAGCTATAACCCAGAAGTCTCCACCAATTACTCTTTCCTCAGATTATTGATTGAGATCATCTAATTAACCTGACAGTTTGCTTTTAGAAAAGAGATATTTCTAGAGTGGCAAAGGGAGAGCAGTTGATAGAAATATATCTCCAAAGTTGTGTGTCTCAGTCTCCCGTCAGTACATACAAAGTCCAGAGCAAAGTGAGCTCAAGGTTAGAGAATACATGTCCAGGGAATAAAACTCCCGTTAGCCCCTTTGCTAGAGTTCTCAGGATGTCCCCCTGAGGTATGGTATAGTCTTTTTGCTAGATTTTTCAAATTTCTTTCCTCATTGTGTTCAGGCTATCCATGGTTCTTGACGCAGATACTATTTAGCTACTATTGTATACTACTTGGACTGATAAAATATCCAAATCCTCTGGTTTGCCAAGGTCCGTAATGCCCTTCTATCAACAAGGGAATGGGGATAGAGAAAATTGAAATCAAAGCAGTGGCTGGTTCAGAGCTCTTCCCCTTCCTCCTAAATGCTGTCCTTCCCCAGTCTCCATTAATCACTCAGAGACTAGACTAAAAGGCTTCCATACTTATCCACAAGATGCTCAAATCTCTGACTTCCAAATTGACTTACTATTTTATAGATAACACAGAAGGTATGACCAAATTTTCTCAATCAATCCAAATATAATTCCTGAGCAAAAAAAATCTAGTTTATCTAGTGTTTTAAAGAACATTTAAGTTTACCAAGAACTTTTTTTTTTTCTGCTTAGTATAAAATCTATGATTGGGGCAATAAAAAAGTTTTTTTAAATAATGTTAAAGTATCAGGGCATAGCATCTTGACACTTTATTTTGCGTGGAAGTGGAGGGGAATTGATTGAATGATTCAATGAATCCCCACTTCTGGATCTATATCCTTAAATATATCCTTGTTGCTTCTCCTAGTTAGAAGTAGTACTATGGAAGTAGGAATGTTTTCGTTGCTTACATCATATTCATAATGCTCAGCACAGTATTAATAAATGTGTGTTGATTGATTGAATATATACACTAATGGGACAGATATCAAACACTCTACTGATTTTTTTTTCTCTTTTAAATTACTAACATCAATTACAAACTCATGCTTCGAATGCATTTATTTCCACTCTGTTCTACTGGACAAAATGACGAAGTACAAAAGCTAGTCATTTATTCAGATACAAACCAGTGATTAAATTAAAAGTAACATTGAATAAGAAGCCTGTGACACAGCTACATTTTCCAGTTCTGTTGTCCAGCCTATCATCAATCACACATCCTTTTACACTCAAAGTACCAAAGTTAATTACAGACCTGCTCAGTGGTCTATGAGATACATTCCATACCCAAAATATACTGTGGCTAATTTTAGGTTTCCTTAAATGGGAACTGTAGATCAAACTAAGCTTCCATTTTGTATCTATACTCACATAATAGCTTCAAGCAGTTCTTACTGCTGATTTCTCTTGTTAGAGCCCAGAGTCAGCCTTGTTAACTGGGAGCAGTGGTTTTTTTCATTTGTCATTCCAAGGATGCAATTTTAAAAATTTAAGTAAATAAATTTCCTGTTTGCCAAAATTGTCAAATATCTCTAAAAAGTCTCTTTTAAAATAAAGATCAATCAAGAGAATTGATTAGTTGGTCTTCCTAATTTATCCACCTTCTTACCTTCCTCTTCCACTGGAGTATTCTTCTCATGCCAGCCGTGTGACATTGAGGCGGCCTTTAAACTATAGTTGTTAAAGTGCCAGGACAAACTCGAGTGGATCTTAACAAATAGGAAAGACCTTAAGTAGAGGTCAGAAGTTGCATGTGATGCTTACTTTGAACACCAGCCAATGAAAAAGCATTTAATCGCTTATTTGTGTGAGGAGATATACCGAGCATATATACTTATATCTACAAAATACATAAAAAGCAGATGGAAGATGATATCAAAGGGGAGTGCTAATAAACTTCATAAAATAGAAAGGTGTCAAGCAGATCCTAAGGGCCTTTAGTATGGAATTAACCTAAAAACATATAATTGTTGTAACATGGTATAGCTAATTAAATTTCCAGAAAAAAAAAATAGGGAAGAGAGATCAGTGACTGGAGAAAGGGAGACAGGAGAGGACTGAGAAGGATTCAGTTCTGCCCCATTAGGCAGTGAGGAGGGAGGAACTTAGAGGCCAGTTCTTCCCTGGACACTGGTACTCCCTTGGTGAAATGAGTGCACTATCTGGACAGAGTTCAGGAAGACTAATTTTTGTATGTATATCGGTGGATGCATTTTTGGTCAAACCAGTTCAAGAAATTTTCTCCTAAGGCATGTAGGGGTTGCAATCTGTATTGCTGGAGGAGATATCAATGTGTTAAATCAATCAACCAATCAAAAAAACATTTGTTAAGGGCATACTATGTGCCAGGAACTCTGCTAAATCCTGGCAATACTGAAAGAGGCAAAAGATAGTCCCTGTCCTTAAGGATTAAATTGTAAATTTAATTGAGTAGACAGCATGCAAGCTTTGCTGTTTGCTCTGTATGTTGATTGTAGAACTGGTAGTTGATGGGGAAGGAGTCAAGTCTTGAATATATGACTTAGGGTCCTTCTTCCCCACAAAAGGACAAAATGACCAAAGGTTGGGCGTTTACCTGATCCTATTCACCTAAACGAATGATTAAGGAGCCGAGAGATATACTTCTAGCCAGGTAGCCCCTCTCTCTCTTAGGAGAACAGAATGATGGCCTCTGACCTCATGCTACCTTTGGATAAGGGTGGGGAGAAAATCCTGAATCCCTTCAAGTCACATAAAGACAGGTCATTGCCATTCATGGGTCTGTCTGCCCTACACTAAGCTGAAAGTAGTAGGTTCAGGCAATAGAAGCAACAAGAGATTTCTGATGGCCTGTTTGAAGCTTTACATATGGTAGCACTGAAACTCAGGCAAGGAAAATTAGAGGTTATTAGTGCAAATGAGCCTTGAAAGGAGACCCCAAAGGAATTATCTGCACCCTCCAAATTGAGGAAATGTATATATCTGCATGTGATTACAAAGCAGGGGAAAGGAAGGCAGGAAAGATGGTAGCATGAATGAAGATGAGTCATGATTATTTGGTTCTGATAGTTGGGCTTTTGTCCACTGTCTCCTTTGAGGCATTCCTAACAACACTGGCATGGCATGTGGTAACATAAGGATTGTCCCCAAGAAACTGACAGTAATTCAGACCTTCCTAGAAAAAGAAATGCATTGGATGGTAGTCCTTTCAGGTCCTAGACAGGTGTGTTCATAAAATTTGGATTTTAAGGCTTTATATCCTTTGAACAAAAAGGAAATAAAGCCACTGCTCTTCTAATTCAGTGACTATTGGTCCATTTTCTCTTATTTTATCCAGTTGTGCTCGTTAGCAATAATTTAATTGTAACATTCACTCAAATTTTCCTAGATGATCAAATTTTTTCTTGAACCAAGTCACTTGTCAGCTTTTGTTTTGTTTTGTTTGTTTTTTTTCTCAGAATTAGATATTCTCTAGCCCAGGGGTATTTATCTTTTTTAGAAAGGCAACCTGATGAAGCTTCTTGATCCCTTCTCAATAAAATATTTTAAAATATGTAAAATAAAGGAGATAGGACTGCAAAGGAAACCAGTTACATTAAGATAAAGTCATTATTTTATTTTATTTTTATAAAATAAGTTCATGGAACCCAGGTTGAGAACCCCTTCTCTAAAGTAAAGAGGCTGAATACCCAACAGAGAGCAACAAACTTCAGACAATTCATGTTGGGGGAAAGAAATACAGTATAGGAGGAGATAGCAGACAGGAGGGAGGACAAGAGTAGGATTTGGGTATGATGGGGGACAGCAGGGATCCTGCAAAGGGAATATGTGGGAAGCAAGAAAGTATGGGTTGCCACACAGATTTTTTTATTTTATTTTCAGACTAGCTTGTAATTCACAGCTGGACCATAATTATCAAAATATCAAGAGCTAGCTTTGTTCTAAATGAGAAGCATCCCATTTTTAGTATTGAAATAAACCACAAACATTTGGGATTAAATCCTTGTGCCTAAGGGATCCTTGCTGTGATTTTTGTAATATGATTTCTCCCTAAGACCATCTTTTTAATGTTCCCTCAGATCCCATCATTTTTCCACTCCATCATTTTTACTTTCTTTCCCTTTACTACTTTCCCCCCCTACTATTATACATAATCCTGCTCCCTATGTCTTGAAAACTTTTTGATTAGTCTATATATCCTTGTTCTATTTACCTTCTTCCATTTACTATTCTTTGATAATCACTAGTCTCCTTTCATTTCTGACTTAATCTCAGGCTCCTCCTAAATTTTAAGTTTCTACCTTTATTGAAGTGCACCTTTTGAAGTTCACCAATGACCACTTTATAAACAAAAAAGGACAGTTATCAATGTTTTCTCTCTGTGATCTCTTTCAGCATTCAATTCACTTAATGGAACCTTATTTCTTAAAACTTAAATAGGAAGAAACAGTGAAGACATTGGGAACATTAACACCCTCTCTTTGTAGAATAACACCCTTATTCTATTAATGGAATCACCAACCCACACTCACAACTGTAGGTTGTAACATATAGTTTTACAAATATATGTTACAACCTACAGTTGTGAGTGTGAGTTAGTGATTTTTTGTAAAGCTATATTTATTTTGTTAAATATTTCCCAATTACATGAAAAACATTTTAAGATTCATTAAAAATATTTTTGAATTCCAAATTCTCTCCCTCCCTGCCACCCCTCTCCCACCCGTGGGAAGGTAAGCAATATGATATCACTTATACATACAAAGGAACTTACATTTTTTAAAAATCATGTTTACGAACCCCAGAATAAGAATCCCACTCTAGGGAAAGGAGGCTGTATGTACAATAGGGAGGAGTTAATTACAGATAATTCGTATTGGGCTGAAAGAAACATGGTACTGGAGAAGAGTTGATAGATAGGAGGGAGGATGAGGGAGACTAAGATTTGGGGGAGAGATGAGACAGCAGAGCTTCTGCAAAAGGGAATATGTGGGAAGCACAAAAGCTACTTTTTTGACTCATCCCTTTACTTTATTGCCTATATTCCATCAGTCAGAGTAGAAGACTGGTATAGTGGACAGAGAGTTTGCCTCAGTGTCATGTAGACTTGCATTTAAATCTCGTTTCTTTTTGCGAATGGGCTACTTGAACTCTATGTACCTACACATACTTCTTCAAGGCTATAAAATATCAGTTGTTGATCTGCTTTGGGAAAAGGAATTTCCTAACTCAGAATGTTATATGCAAATGAAATCTTAGGTGGGTCTTCCCCCTACCCCCAGCAATGGTCAGGGACCAGGATTACACAGTGGCCATCCATTCCCTTCCATCCCATCCTAAATACCTAAGAGTATCAAAAACAAATAATCTTGCAAGCATAGTACATTAAAAATCATGACAATCCGTTTCTTCCCAATTGGCCCTTCTACCTATAGTCTCTCCCTCCAATTCACCCTTTCTTCAGCTCTACGGTCTTTGTGAGTAATTTCAGTATTACCGAGCTACACTTTCCATTTAGAAAAAAAGTCAGTGCTGGAGATGTCACAGAAATGAATCTTCATTTTCCTAAAATGTTGCTTTACTGTGGTTCTCCTCACTGTCCTCTTCAAAAACTTTTGCTATTGGCAAAGCTCAAACTACTCACTTTACCATTTAGTTTCCTTTACAATCTGATTACTTTATCCTTCCTTATTCCCTTATCTCCCCTTCTCCCCTCCCCTCCCTCCTCCCCCCTTACTTCCTCCAAGGGGAGCCTTCTTCTCCAGCCTTCCCTTTTTGCCCCAATTTCCTCATTTAGAAAATGATGGGGTTGACCTACGTGAACTCTAAATTACCCTCTGACCTTAGAACTTTTTTTATTGATCTCCTGATTGTCCCCAAACCATGTCAGATATCTTTGTTTCTGCTGTTTGCCATCACCTGGATTACCTCCTCAGCAATCCTCTCTGACTTTCAAAATCCTACCTGTTATCTCAGTACTAACTCAGGAATGTACCTCACTTAGCTCTCTCCTTCTCTGAGATGTTATTATGTTGATGGTAAGGACCACATAGCTCATTCTCCTAATCTTTTTTTTTTTTTTTTTTTATCAGTATGTTTTTACTTCCTAATGAGATTTTGAAGTCCTCAAGAGGAAGAATTATACCTCCTCTTTGTTGCAGGGAAATTTAACCAGTAAATAATATGAAGCCATTCCTCTGAGCATAACATAATTTATCAATCTGGACATGTCATCTATTAATCAGGGACAGGTCAATGGCCAGTTGGATCTTTTATACCTCGGTGTGTCTTCTGATCCACTTGACAGGACATTATTGGGATCTCCCCTGGCAACTCCAAATATGGACATTTAATGAGGAAATAGGCTAAGAATTCTCAGCTCTTGTGAATAGAGCACTGCTCCTGGAGTGAAGAAGACCTGAACTCAAATTCAGCCTTAGACACTTAAGGTCTGTAGGACCCTAGTTAAGTCATTTGACCCTGTGTGCCTATTTGCTCATCTATAAAATGAGCTAGAGAATTAAAAATGGAAAACCAGTCCAGCATATCTGCCAAGAAAACCCCAAATGGTGCAGCAAAGAGCTGGACACAAGACAAATAACTGAGTAAGAAAAAGGAGGTGGGTTAGCCTTCAAATAAGACCTGTCATTACACTCTACTCTCCCTCTGATTTGTAAGAAATGATAGTTGCTCCTAATTGTGACCAGAAAACACACGTCATGTCAATCAGGTTTTCACTGGCAATGTCCTCCCCTTTGTAGACCAGGTAACCCCAACTTTAATGAGGGGAGCATAGTTAAAGCTCATCTTCCCTGGGAGCATCTCACTCAAACTGGGTCTTGTTTAAAGAGTAAACAAAAGCCAGAGTCTCATTAGGTTGAGTTTCAGCCCAAACAAGTTAAAGAACAGATGCTTTGGCTGCTAGGAATGATCACATTACTCAGTTGTCTGCTTCAGAGACTGCTTAGACTTTTCAGGAGTAAGGTTTTGACAAAAATAGGAGAAAAAATAGGAGAAAAAATGATAGATCACAAATGAATGATAATTTAAAATTATGTAATGTTAATTTCCCTCCTCTTCTTTATTTTCTTGAATGACTTCTCTAATTACATCATAGGAGGCACTAACTATTCATTGAATCAGACTGAATGAATCTAGATCTTCTGTTTCCCTTGTTTTGCATTTTTCTTATATCTTCCTTTGTCTTATGTCTTTCCTATCACAATTTATAATGTATCTTTGTTTTTTCTTTCAATTTTACCTTATTTTTATTGCTGTCTTGAAATTATATAACATTCATTTCTAAATATATCTCTTCCTCTCACCCCTCTCCTACCCACTGAGTCATTCCTTGTTAAAAAAAAATTTAAAAAGAAAGTTAATAAAAGCAGTTTAGCAAAATCAATCAGTATACCAATTGTGTCTGATAGTATATTCATTACAGTCCTCTCCTGAGTAAAGTAAGGAAAGTGCATTTTCACTATTAATCTCCAGAGTCAAG
Organism: Sminthopsis crassicaudata; assembly: GCF_048593235.1. Taxonomy (NCBI): domain Eukaryota; kingdom Metazoa; phylum Chordata; class Mammalia; order Dasyuromorphia; family Dasyuridae; genus Sminthopsis; species Sminthopsis crassicaudata. The sequence goes on from NC_133621.1 coordinate 60,099,571, forward strand.
CATGTTCATTATAATTTTGATAAGTGTTCTGTTTCTTTTTGTTGTTGTTATTCTTTCCATTTATATAGTTGTTATAATAGTAATAATAGCTAGCTTTTATGTATCACTTTAAGATTTAAAGAGTACTTTACATATGTTTTCTCATTTGATCCTTCCGACAACCCTATGAGATAAATGCTATTATTATTACTATCCCCATTTTACAACTGAGGAAACTGAGGATAAATGTCTCATAACAAGGAAGGATTTGGATTTGGGTCTTCTTGATTCTAAATAAAGCTTTCTATCTACGCTAAGACCTAGTTACATTGTTTAAGTTATTGTAGATAATTTTTTCCTTGGCTTTATTTATTCAATTCGACATTACTTTATGCCCTATGCTTCTTAAGTTTTTCCTATTTATTGTTTCTAATAAGACAGTGATATTCCATTACATTCATGAATTTATTTCACCATTTTTTCCCAATGGGAGGCCTGTTTGCTTCTATTTCTATTCTGTTATACACAGAATAACACCGCTATGAATACACCCAAATGTTTTTAAATTTCCTTCTTTGCTACTTGGAATGATTTAGTCAATCCTCTTGTACCTAAGTAAAGATGGACAAAAAATGAGATAGAGAATAAGCATTTCTACTTTACTTATTATAATCCAGGAACTGTGTTAAGCATCCTACAAATATCATCTCATTTGATCTTCACAACAATCTTGACATAAATGCTATTGCTATACCCATTTTATAATTGAGGAAACTGAGGCAAATAAAGGTTTAGTTATTTTCCCCATGTCACACAGTATCTGAGGGCACTGAGGGCACTCTGGATTTTCCCGACTCTAAGACTACACCACTGCATCAATTAGAAAAGGAAATAGAAAAATCAAGTTGGTCATTTGAATTGTGGTCCTATCCCTGCCTGTACTTGTCCTTGCCTTCCTCTTCCTCAATCATCTTTCAAAGTTTGGGTGTTAAAAATGATGCTTTCCCAGCGATCTAAAAGTCACATTGAAGAATTTCTGGATGAGATCCGTATGAATCAAAAGAGAAGAATTTGACAATTGAAAATCTTTTTATAATGAATGTTCTGGATACCCCTGAAAAGATGCATGTTTATTTTTAATAAAGGTTTTTACTTTTTGTTCAGTAACTTCTAGGCAAAGGGATATGATTTATAAACCTTATAAAAACACTAAATGAATGTGAATTATTATTGCAATATGGATGTGTGTTATTTCCCCTAACTTCATGCTCCAGTGCTTCACCATGATGCTTAGGTGACCCTGAGTTCTCAAAAGCTCTGCCCATGAAGTGCAGGATCTGGTGGAGTTTCCGCAGTGTGAAGCTCAGTTCTGTATGTTTGTAGATCTGTCATCCGAGGGCTGGTTCAGGTTTGAGTGGATCTAGATATGCCCTCCTCACTTACATTCCTTTTATCCTGTTCTCTTCCTTTGAGATGGATTTTTTTTCTTTCCTATCCAATTTATCATACAAAATTATGTTTCATTATTATTTTTTATTTTGCTGGATTTATATCAGAAGACTCTGATACATACATACACATACATATACATATATACATACATATACATATATATACATACATATATGTGTGTGTATATATGTATATATATATGTATATATATGTGTGTGTGTAATATATATATATATATACATATATATATATATGTATATATATATATATACATATATATATATATATATATATATATGTATACATATATATTGCTGAGGCAATTGGAGTTAAGTTACTTGCCCAGGGTCACACAGCTAGGAAGTGTTAAGTGTCTGAGATCATATTTGAACTCAGGTCCTCCTGACTTCAGGGTTGGTGCTCTATGAACTGCACCACCTAGCTGCCCCTTTCTGAAATATTTTTTTCCAAATGGTCAGTTACCAGGTGATAATGTTCTTAGTTCTAGCAAATCATGAATATAACCCTCTAAGGCAGGAGGAGAGTTATCTATCTGTTAAGAGACTCTCACACCAGTGAAGTCACATATCCATGTAGTATTAAAGAAAGAATAATTGTCATTTATAGTTATTTTCTTTTTCCCTTTTATTATGCTTACATTAAAAATGTCTTTTGCCTAGAGCAGGATTTTTTTTAATATTTTGGGTTATGGGACCGTTTGAAGACAAGTGAAACCTATGGACCTCCTTTCAGAATAATCTTTTATATAATCGAAGGAAATGATCATTTCAATTAGAGTTTAGTTAAAATCAAGACTTTTTTTTCCCTATCCAATTTCACAGGTTCCTTGAAATCAGACAAACAGGTATAATGGAAGGGACAGGGAAACTAAATAGCACAGTAGATCCCTAAGCCTGAAGTTAGGATGACATCTTCCTGAGTTCAAATCTGGCCTCAGAGTCTTACTAGTTGTGTGATCCTGAACAAGTTACTTAACCCTGTTTGCCTCAGATTCCTCATTTGTAAAATGAATTGAAGAAGAAAATGGCAAACAATTCCAATATTTTTGCCAAGAAAACCCTAAATGGAATCATGAGAAATTGGACATGAATGAAATGATTGAGCAAGTTAGATGGACTTCAGTACATATGAACCATCAGTACATATATTTTGGATGGTTCTTCAGATAGGACAATTGGGTCCTGAAATGAATAAGGTTTGATGATTTAGACTGATTTTGGATAAAAAAATTAAATACTGTTAATGATCTCAAAATTTTCCCTGAAACAAAGGTCTATCCTTTCTTTTCTGCTCTAACCCCTGTCTTTCTTTCCTTCCTTCCTTCCTTCCTTCCTTCCTTCCTTCCTTCCTTCCTTCCTTCCTTCCTTCCTTCCTTCCTTCCTTCCTTTCTTCCTTCCTTCTCTTCTTTCTCCCTTCCTTCTTTCTTTTTTTGTTTTCTTCACCAGTCTTCTTTCAATGACTCCATGTGGCTATAAATGTGTCATATCGACTATAGCATTTAAATGAAAGAACTATGTAAAAGAACAGCATAAAGGATCTATTTAGAGAAAATGTATGACTAATAAAAGAGTCAGACCAGTCATACAGGTGAGGAAGGAAGAATAAATGCATAGAAGGTATGGATGGGTTGAAATTTGTAGCAACAGAAGGAGTGCCCACATCAATGAAATAATAGATCCACTGAAGTATCAAAGTGTACTAATGCAATTATTTTTTGGCATACTCAGACACACCAATAGATCTATGATCTCACTGTTACTGATTTTTCATTCTATCAGTGAAAATCATGTCCCATCTTTGCCTTCTCACCCCATTAGATTTTTCTTCATGACTTCCCATAAATCTTCTGTAGATAATTACCCAATATTCTGGATATCTTCCTCTGGCTATTTAAAAAAATTTTTTTTGTAAAGTGTAGCTCTTGTCTATTTAATAAACTTCTTTGTCCATTAACAAATGGCTATCCATTTAAAAATATTTTTATTTATTCCATTATGTATTTTCTAACTACATGGAAACCTTTTTAACATGCATTTTTTAAATTTTTGAATTACAAATTCTCCCTTTCTGTAGCCCCTTCCCCTTCCTTGAGAAGGCAAGCAATTTTATATTGTTGATTGATTGATATTATTGATTATACATGTGAAGTTATGTAAAACATATTTTCATGTTAGTATTGTTGTAAAAGAAAACAGACAAAACTGAAGAATAATTGAAAGAGTGAAAAAATATGCTTTAATTTACATCAGAACTAATCAGTTGTCTCTCTGGAGATGGATAACACTTTTTGTCATATGCCTTTGGAACTATCTTGTTCCACTGTCTTAATCAGAATAACTAAGTTTTTCACACTTGATCATCTTAACAATATTATTTATTGGTAGTGTTGTGTCCAATGATCCCCTGCTTCTACTCATTTTACTTTGCATTAGTTCTATAAGTCTTCCTAGGTTTTTCTGAATTCATCCTGCTCATCTTAAAGTACAATAGTACTCCACTACAACCATATGCCACAATTTATTCCCCAATTGATGAATAACTCTTCCATTTCCAATTCTTTGGTACCACAAGATATAGACCTAGTAAGTAGTGCTGGTTCAAAGGGTATGCACAGTTTTATGACGCTTTGGGTGTGGCTCCAAACTATTCTACAGAATGATGGAACTAGTTCAGGACTCCACCAACTGTTCAGAGGAAGTCCCAATTTTTCCACATCCTTTCCAGCATGAGTCATTTTCTTTTTCCATCATTGTTAGTCAATCTGATCTGTGTGAGGTGATCTCAGGTGTTTTAATTTTCATTTCTCTAATTAGTAGTGATTTAGAACATTTTTTTCATGTGAGTGCTGATAATTTTGACTGTCCATCTGTTAATTCTTTCACTCTCCCATCTAATGTTTGTACTCCAGTGAACATGCATCTTTCTTTCTTTTTTTTTGTAATAAAAATTACATTTATTTATTTTTTATTATAACTTTTTATTTACAAGATATATGCATGGGTATTTTTCAGCACTGACAATTGCAAAACCTTTTGTTCCAATTTTTCGTCTCCTTTCTCCCACCCCCTCCCCCAGATGGCAGTAGACCCAATGCATGTTAAATATGTTAAAGTATATGTTAAGTACAATATATGTGTATGTATGTATGTATATATATATGTATACACACACACACACATATATATATATATATATATGTATACACACACACACACACACACACACATATATATATATATCCATACAGTTATTTTGCTGCACAAGGAGAATCGGACTTTGAAATAATGTACAATTAACCTGTGAAGGAAATCAAAAATGCAGGGGGACAAAAATAGAGGGATTGGAAATGCTATGTAGTGGTTCACACTTATTTCCCAGAGTTCTTTTACTGGGTATAGCTGATTCTATTCATTATTGAACAAATGGAACTGATTTAGTTCATCTCATTGTTGAAGAGAGCCAGAACATGCATCTTTCTTTGAAGCTATCTCAGTGGTTGCATCTATCATAGAATCTTTTATGATTTTACAATAGTCTATTCTTTTTTTTTTTCACTAAATCAAATACTCTTTTGTAATCAACTAATCTTAAACAATATACACACTGGGAGTTTATATTCTCTATATAAATGGTAAATTGCATGGTAAAATAGATGATAAAGAGGTGTTTTGGTATAGAAAATCACCTGTGAAAGACTATCTGTTCCATTTTTAATTTTATCACTAATATACTTGATGTATGCATAGACTATTTTCATAAAAATTTTAAAGAGATGAAAAAGTGAAATATTGCTTGGTAGTTACTGTGATGTTTTCTTGGTTACCTTTTTTTTGCATGGAGTATTAATTCTATCTTTTCCAATCTCTTGAAATCTTTCCCTTTTTGAGACATCTTAAAACCATTCCCTGAATACTTTTAACACTGTTTGACCTCTATCATGTATTTTGGATTCATCTATTTTCCCTAACTTCATCTTGAATAATGAATCAATTTTTTCCAGAGCATATTCTGTTCTAAAGTGAGTGAGTGAAATTGTGATGATTCCCCGGGTATTAATGATAAAAAGAGATCGTTATTGAAATCCTGGATATAAGTAATTGCTCAGCATCCTTCTTCTAGTTTGATCTGTAATTGCCCTTGAGATTATCTAGCTTAGCTGGGTTTTGAACACTTTTAAGGTTTGTTTTTCTTTTCACTTTTGTTGTTTTGTGAGATTATGATGCTGGTAACTTTATCTCATCCTCTGTCGTGTTTTGCAACATATTTGTACGTGCTTTAAACCACTGTTGCTATTGGTTGCCATATTTTTCTACTTGACAGAGATGAGGTTGCCACATTTTTCTACTTGACAAAGAGATGTGACAAGCTTCTTTAACATTATCATGGGGGCAATTATTTTATGTTGTTTAAATTTCTTTAATCAGAATGAATGTCTTTGGTTTTATCCATTTCCTTTTTTGCATTAACTTAGTGCAGTTTAGTTATCAGTAGAATCTTAGTTTCATTTTTCTTTATCTTTCTTTTTTTTTTAACCTTCCTATATATAGTTTATTTGACCATATAGATACAGCTGATACTGAAATAGCTCCTAAATTAATAACTACTTTTCTGTTGCTATGTAGGCTTTTTATTTTATTGTTTTTGACAAGTTTAGAACCTTCTGATTCTCCTTTTGAAGAAAGTGTTAACTTTGGAGTCTTATATAAATATTTCTCTTTTTTATTCATTTGCATTCATTTGAATCCCAGTTATTTTCTGTCTAAATATATACATATATATACATATTCTTTTAATTCAGCACTTAGCTATCTAGTTATTTCCTTCACGGAAGTAAATATAGCTAATTTAGGAATGATATTAATATTCAGATTTGCCTACAGAATTGAAAAAAATACCATCAAGTGAAAGAAATCAGAGATAGTGGAGAAAGGAAAACTAAAGTTTTGATGAGTAATTTTGAGTCAATGCAAGAAAATTCTTGAAAAACCTTAGCATCAGAAAATCTTATCTTTCCCATTCAATAGTGATGATATTATGTGACGAGGAATAGGCAGCTAGTGGTAGATGAAAGCAGAGAGAAAGGTCAGATCAGGGTAATTTCCTTTTGCAAATAAAATTCCCTTCTTTGGGAAGAATGCAAACAACCCCCAAAAATGAAGGACAGAAGTCAGACATTTCAAGTTTTAGGGTTTTTTAATGCAACCAGCTGAAACTTTGTAAACATTTAGCATAAAACTCATTTTTAATCTCATAAACTTAATTTTTTTCCCTTAGCATATGGGATGCATAAAAAGGATATAAAACTTTAGTAAATTGAGCCTTACTTGTGCTTTATAAAGAAGAAATTGAATTGCTCTAATGGCAGCTGCAGCTGGCTTTCAGTTTGGAACAACCAGTGTAAATCTCATTTTTAGTGCTTGATTTAGTAAACACTCAGCTGCTGACATGCTTCGAAAACAGCCCTGAATGACAGGGTTTGTCTGTAAAGACAGTTATGTAACCTTTGTGTGAGGCTCTTCTAAAATGTGTGAAGCACAGCAAAAATCCTGATTGAGATATCTCCCAATTCTCTTGGACTACATATTTAAATCTGCCAAGCACTTGCAAGTTGTTATCCATAGAGGTAACACAAATGTATCCTAGCTTTGGAGGGATTCAAGGCTCCTGATCACATGCATTAGATTCAAAACCACATAAAAGCACTAATGACCAATTAGGAAGGACATATGGTTTAGCTTCCTTAAGGTGATAATTACCACTCACTTTTGATTCTGTCCTTTTCTGAATCTTATGTCATGCTCCCACACACCAAGGAGCCACACGTAATTCTGGCTCTCCTTCTAGTTAGCAAAAGTTTCACGTGCCCAGCTTGTGATTTTTTTGCTATAAATAGTCAGAAAATCAGGAACAAGATGAGGCATTCAACTCCCTTTAAATCGACACACACAGAGCCTTTAAGATAATAATGCCAGTTGAGTCATAACAGAAAAAGTATTACTAAATGAAATTGATTACTTTTTTTGTTTCAAAGATTATCAATTTCCAGATAAAGTCACCTTATCAATATGTGTGTGTGTGTGTATATATAATATATATATATATGTATATAGATATATACATATATATATTATATACGTGAACACATTTGTACTTTATAGGTAGTTGAGGTGCAAGTGTTAAAAGTGGCAATAAGATCATTTTGAGTTGGTATTATTGTTCATTTCTAAGACTCAAGAAGGGGGATTTCAGACAAATTGGACAATCTAGTTAATGCTGAATAAGAATAGACCCTTTTATTTGGTATGTTTATGCACCCCAGGCCTGGAAAAAAAGCAGTGGTCATAAGGGAAGATTATTTAGGCAACATTCACTCCCCTCCAAAATGGAGTAATGGCAGCACCCTTGGGGCAGTAACTGTTCCTATAGCACTTCCATTTCCCAAATGGAACAAAGGACAAGGCAGGAATACAACTGAAGATGTTGCCAGAAGGAAGAATTAGGGTGTTCAGACAATGTCAGGAAAAAAAGTCTTGTGACAGTCCCCCCCCCCCCCAGAACTTAGTATATCATTATACTGGTTTTGGCAGTTGTTGGATGGGATTTCTGTTTTCATCATTTCTTCGAGCTTCAGGATAGTGGAAGAAAGAAGGGAATGGAGTCTTTTATAGGGACTCACTTTCAGATGAGCAGGCATTGCACTGATTTATTACCTTTGATGTTAGAGATAGAGACATCACTCATTGGGTGATATGGAAGATTGAAATAAAAGAAAAAGATATTTATTAAGTGTTTCCTCTGTATTGTGTACAAGACTTACAAATAAGAAAAAGGAGATAGTTTTTGCTCTCAAGGAGTTCACATCCCCAGTGATGAAGACAGTACATATTAAGGAATTCGGTTACAGGCTAAATAGAAAAGCCCAGAAGTCCCCAAGTGTGGGGTATTATGACAAGACCCAGAAAACCTTAGGATATATCAGCAGTTCAGATAACAGTACCCAGGGCACTGAAGAGTATAGTGGGAAGGCAAATAGTAAAGACTCTTGCTTCTTCACCTCACTGGAAAGGTTAGAGATAGAAGTTTCTATCTTGGAAGGTTTTGAGCATCAAAAATTCTAGATGCAGAGGCTTCCAGAAGAGAACCGAGAATGAGAAGTAGTATGTACAGGGTGGGGTATGATTTAATAGAAATGGCCTGGTACTGATAAGTTTAATAGAAATGTTACTGATAAGGAATTATTAAGGATTTATAAGATTCAAGATGGAATTCCTCTTTATGATATTTAAGTTTTGAAAGGAGAACATAGAACAGAAATCATCAAGTAGTAGAAAGTACCCTGGATTGGGAGTTATAACTCTGGGTTAGAATCCTGGTTCTCTTATTTATTTTTACTAACTATGTGACTATTGGCAAGCCACTTTACCCAGACTTCAATTTCCTTTTCTGGGAAATGAAAAGTGTTGAAAAAGAAGAAAGTCTTCAAGATCCAAGAAAATGAAAGCATAATATTGGAATGACAAGTGTAAAGTTTTGAGTGGAGTTAAAATTGGGGAGTGGAGGATGGGAATTAACTAATCTGTCTAAACTAAGACCCGTTTTGGGGAGGCTGGCTGATCTTAGATAGCATTCAGTGGTAGAGGGAGAGGAAGCTGTCCTAGAACATTTCTTCCCTTTCCACTGTTTAGATTTTGGAAGACTAAATTACTAAATAAATGGTGATATGCCAAAAAGTGATGGCAAGACTTTCATGAAAAACAGGATAGTGCAGTCAATTTGGAATGAGGGAGACATGATTTTAAATCTAAGCTCTACTATTCAGCAGCTGTGTGACCTTGGGAAATTGAATTAACCACTCTGAATTTATTTCCTCCTGTATATTATTCAGTGGTTTGAATGATTTCCAAGGTTCCTTTCTATGTTACATTTTCAAATTCTATCAATTTCTATCCAAGATGACAAAGATGAGATGTAGAAACTCCATTTTCTATTTCAGATGAGAGTGACTGTCTCCTTCATGAGAATATTTTGGAAAAATAAGTGTGTAATAAAGTGAAGAATATGTTATCTATGGGAAATGGCTAGTAATGTAGAAAGGGGAAAGATCATGGATCCTGGGAAGATCAAAATGTCAAGAGTACAAATAAAAAGAGCTAAAGGCTTCATAGAAAGTTATTCGAAAAGTTACAGCTAGTGATTGAGTGAGAGATTGTGTCTAAGATGAGTTTTTCCTCAAGCAGTAAGACATGAATCAAATAAAGTCAGAGACACAACAAAAATGAGAAAAAAAAAAAGAAAAGCACTTCTTACAAGGAAATCATGAAAAAAATCTTTCCAGAGGCTAAAGAAATGAAAAAGAAAGAAAAACCCTTAGGAACAATAAGAAAATGCTGTAGGATAAAAGAATGCGGTTGAAGAAAAGGGAAAACATTGCAATAACTACAACTAGGAAAAAAATTAATGAAATGGGCACAAGGACTCCTAGAGTGGCTGAGAAGGATAATAAAATAATTTAAGGAAGAAATAAGGAATGAAATTAGATCTCTTAAAGAAAAAGACAAAGCAGAATAGAAAAGGAAAAATCTAAAAGTAGAGGATACTCTGAAGAATAGAGAAGATAGATCTTAAAGATATATGATACAACACAAGTTATTCAAATAAATTTAAAAGGAGAGTAAAATAAACATATGGGAAATCTCTATAGACATCGATCTAGAAGACAGAGTGGGAAAACACCATATAAGGACCTCTGGGTCCCAAAAATCAAAAGGAAAAAAAAAACTAGAATTATATATTTCAAGAAATAAAAAAAATTCTCAGGACTTGAAGAAAGAATTTATGGGGAGAATCCAAAATATACACTTAGAAAGAAATCTCAGAGTTAACTCACCCTTCAATTTGGTTGCCAAGATTCAACACTTCTAAATATATGAGAAAATATTGCAAAGGAGTAAGAAGATATATTACGTTTCAAGGAACTCCAATTTGAATTACAAAGGACTACTCACCAAAAAGAGGAGAAAATTCCCCTAAAAGAGGGAGACAAGAGTATCTTTGTCCCTTTCATTGAAGAAAAATAGAGTTGTACATACAAGAAATATGACAGAGAATGAAGGAACTGAGTATTTCTTAAACTTGTAGTGTTACAGATGATGATCATTCCAGCACACAGATAGGG